>NW_020799100.1:17979768-18040243 GCF_003259725.1 Athene cunicularia | reverse complement strand
CCCCCCCCCTTTCTTTTTTTCACTGACTACATTACTGGGGAGCCATTCACCCACTGAAGCAGCACCACTCTGCAGACTGCCCCGACTTCAGTCGATAGCAAGTGAATGGTACAGAGGATTACAAGAAACAATGCACAGATTTGTGCTAAAGGCAGCAGAATACCTGCTTCAGCTATAGAGTTCCTTGGTTTGTTTACCATTAACCTTACACTAGACAAGTCTAAAGCAGAAAAGATTTGCCAGAAATGTGCTACCATGTGCAAAATTTTTCAGTCTAATACAGTTGATAGAGCAGCTGATAAAACACTGTATTTATTGTGTACATAATCTCAAATGCTGGGCACTTGCTATTTCTAAGATTGTCACGTATAATCTTGGTTTAACAGTCAATGTTGTTAATATTTTTTATAGGAAGAAAGTAAAGACTGCATTAGTCTGCCTGCATGAGAGCTCAACCTGAAATCACAATGTTCCACTTTTTCCTGTAGAACATCTGTGAAGTATAATTATAATTAAGCACATCTTGAATATTAATTGTTCTAGTGTCACTGATGTAATGTCCTAGGATACACTGAATCAGTTCTGTTTCAAAGTACTGTTTTAATAAGAGCTTTGCCAGATGTTCTAATCATTTCACTTAGATTTTTCCACCAGGAAAACAGTTGCTGAGACTTGTGAATCTCCTGCCTTTGCCAACTGTCAAGGAAATAATTTCATCCCCAAAGAGGAGGTGAAATCTCTAAGAATTTTTTTTTTTTTTCCCTTAAAAAAAAAAAAAAAAAAAAAAAAAAAAACATTTGTATTGCTGTTGGCTTATAGAGGATTTTGCTGAGACCAATGCAATTACTGTAATCTTGGGCAACAATGAACCCTTTTATTCACTCACGTAGTCAACTTAGGTTTTGTATTTGCATCTTATTTTGCCATGAGATCACGCAGCAGAAATGCAATGCACTTTGTTTCAGTGCTATAGAAATGACCGTTTAAGAGGTCCGTATCATTAATCAATACATCACCATCTTTACTGACTTAAGCAGTCATACGGCAGAACAGAGCACCTGTGGACATGCTCTCTAAGTAACTTCTGTAAGAGTGGGGAAAGACTCACGAACTGCACAGACTGAAACATATTTTACCATTACTGATTCCGATAGTCCCAGATCACGGAATGTACATTCATTCACATTGCTTTAGTAAGAACCCTATTTGCTTGACACATTTGTTCTGAAAAAGTTCTTTGAAAGTAATTACCTATAAAAAAAAATTACTGAATACCACTCTAGTTAAGCAGCTGGTCTCATAATGTGTCGAGGGCCTTTCAAGAAACGATGAGTTTCTTATCATGCATTGTTTTCAGCAATAATACATATTCTGTGGAGTGCATTCCAACTTATAAATCCACATGAGCTTAACATGCACTTGGCAGATTTTGGAATCTTGAGTGAGGGTTGGAACAAGATCACCTCCACATGTCCCTTCCAACCTCAGCCCTCCCAGGACTCAGTGAATGAGGGGTTCATTTACGTGGAGAGTGAGGTTGAAGCATTTATTGCTAGGATTGTTTTCATGATGAATAAGATAAATTCAAGATGCAGGCCAGCATCTGCTTGGGCTTTGGTTGGATGAGCTTTTGGGTAAGCATGTTTGAAGTTCATGCACAGGTATGAACACTCTTTTGATAACAAAAGATAATAATGTGTGCTTCTTTTTGCCATGTTCACTTTACACAACATTCACCTGAACAGAAATAACTTAAATCACCATGTGGTAACCACGGTCAGTTTGGCTAGCTTCTTAAAAATCTGGTTCAAATTATTCTGCTAGCACTTTGCTAACTGCAAATAGGAAATGAATTGTGCCAACATTGCACTGTGCCAACCACATACTCACCTGACAAAGAAGGCATACATGAGACCTGAAGCACCAGATGACACAAACATTATCCTGCCCATATTCTGTTCCTAAGAGCAAGTTCTGTGTGGGAAAATGACCTCACTCAGAGTCCAAGTTGAACAGTTACATTTTGCTGTAAAGAGTTCTAAATCCAACCTTTACATAAAGTATACAATAATGTATTTTGACTAGGGTATACTTTATTAAAAATTTTTTTCTTCTTACATACCTTGACCAAAATTTCATATTAAATTGGTCTGAGACTGATAATATTTATCCAGGAATGAGTTCTTGAAAGCATCTTCAAAGCAAATCATGATAGGAAGAGCAGAAGATGTAGTTTGTCACCATACTCATTAACAGATGGTATTAGCATGTGTCTCATAAATAACAAGGAAAAAAATAGATGAAAAAAGTAATTTTTCAAAGGTGGCCGGAGTTTCTAATATTAATTTACATGTTAGAAGAAAAAAGTAAAAAAGAAATGGAGTAACAAATGTCACTGCATTGAAACCCTAAGAAAAGAGGAGTTTTGCTCAAATTTTTCCAAATGTTACAATTGTCTTTCTTTTGGTTTCTTACAACATATAGGAAAAAAAAAATTATCAAGGCTTAAAAAAATTTATCTTTGCATGCAACCATAGCCTATTTATTATTTTAATCAAAATACAACTGAGAATGAAGGAAAAAAAATAAAAGCATATTCAGAAAAAGAACGTTCAGGAAAAGAATACCCACTGTGCCAGAAAGACTTGTTTTTGAATCAAAAAAGATAAGAGAATAAATTCCCCATTCCAATAAACTTTTAACTACTTAGACAAAGCAGATTAATTTTATTAGAAAGTACAGAAATATGCCCTAGTTAATAGTCATCTGTTCATTCTGGTTCATGAACCAATCAGAAAATACTCTGACACTACAACTTTTTCAGTTGTCTTTAAATGTTTCTGTGGTAACTACACATACATTTACATAAATGGATACTAGATATCAAGAATCAATGAAAAAAAGCAGTTTTACAAATAAATGGTCAACACAATTTGGAAAGCCTACAAGTAGCAAGTTCCAGCATGATAAAAAGGATGAGCAATAATTCCTCTATTTAAATTACATATCTAAGAACATGGGGTTTTTAGTAAAATCTACTGTGTTATGTCCACAAACATATGGTAAAGACAAAAAAGCATATAAATAATACAAACCTGAACTGAACCACAGATAATTTTAAAGCTGCTATGAGAAAACCACGATATATAAAGTGCCAATTCTCCCATCAGAACATGTTTTTCCTATAAAATTTCAAGCAAAATTATCTTTGCATTTCTGTAATAACTGACACTAAAATTAAGTACCTCACCACATGAAATACTAGTATAAGGGATACACATTTATTCATGGTGTGGTAATAAAATATTTAAAAGATTAACAAAATAAGAACTAGTTTTCTGATGTATTTATATTTTTATCCCAAAACTCCATCACAAGAACTAATCAGAATAAATCCTTTTCTAGACCAATGAAGCATCAGCTAAAGTTAATGCAGAAATACCTGATCAAAGCTTTGAGAAGGCTACCCATCTAGGAAAACTGGTGTTATCACTGAACAAGAACAATAGCAGATGTTATATGACTACTTTCACACTATGACTGATTAATTCTGACTTGGCTGGTTGTTTAAAAAAACTTGGGTAAGTGCCAGAGGTAACTGTTTCCTTTCCTTTTTTGTTTCTGGAAGTTTTCATTTAACAACAGAATACTAGGCAGCTCTTCTCAAGTGTTATCAAACCTCAGTGTCCTCTTCCAGCTGATGAAGAAAGAAGAAAATTGATTCCATTACCTCTACTAACAGAATATGTATGCCAACTGATAACTCCAAACAAATGAGCACATTAAAAAAAAATAATTTAAAAAAAAAAATCAAGATTTACAGAGTTGTTCTTTATAAGGATAATTGTGTTCTACACCATTATGATAGTTTTCAAGCAGGTCTGTGACCTTACAATCTTACAAGCTGTATTATCAAACTCTATTTTCCAGTGGCTGATTTGCAGAAGTTCACAGAATTACCAGTTAGGCTGGGCACCGAACCTGCAGATCCATGACTTGTGTTCTCTGTAACTGCTCTCTCCCTTTGGGGAGCTTTACAGCTGTCTTCACATCAGCAAAACAGATGGGAACACTTTTTATTTTAACAAAGAAAGTGAGCATATATTGCACTTGCTTCCACAGAGAGCAAAGGTTCCCTTTAATGGGCTCACTTCATTCTCATTTCCATAATTAATTCTGTTAATCAAGAGGCTGAAGTTTAATCTTACATCCCCTTTTTTAGTCTAAGCTAAAGACTGATGGCTTCACCACTTCATCAAGACTGTCACAGATACTGTTGAGCAAGCCACAAGTATCCACAAACACTAACAGATCTGCTTTCATCCAAGGCTTGGGCCACAAAAAGGAGCATAATTAAGGAAGGAATCCTCCACAAACTCCCTTATTTTTAATATTGCCTTGCCATGAAATAGATTCATTATCAAACTTTGTCATTCTAGTCAAGAACACTCATGATTTGAAATGTGTCCTGCTTTTAGTTGAACATCAAAGTGAGAGGATCAAGTAATTTCTGATTATAAACAATCAGAAGGAGCAAGACTACTCCTTGATAAATATATTTAATGTTAAATAACTCTCCCTTTGCAAGGGAATTCGTATCCTCAGATCCTTCTGTTCTCACTCTCTAAGCAGGTTCCTTTGAAAGTGCTACTGCGCTTAACTAAGGTCACAGTGTATGAATTCACTGAGAAGCAGAAAAGCACAAAGATTGAAAAATTACAAATAGTTGCTCTGGAAGTCCTAAAAAATATCTTTCTTTGTACTTAAAGTGCTATTATTTTTCTTTGTCGGGAATATAGGTAAATTGAATGTACTTTTAAAAACATTTTATGTAAATGTTAGATAACCATAAATGACACTGTGGGCATCCTGTCTTGTGTGACACTACTCTCAAAAAGTGGCAATGTGGTATATTTTTTTTATTTCATGCGTTATTAAGGACTTCTGAGGATATCAAGCACTCAAAGGGATTCCACTGACAAAAGATGCCCCTAATAATAAAGAGCAAACACCCAGGTACATAGGATCGCCATCAAAACCATAATTTAACATATGAATCAGCACGTGGTTCCTTACATTTATTACTACTTATTTCAACTCTGAGGCTATCGAGTTTTATAACTTCCATTGGTCTCATGAAAATTTCCCAAAGCATTGGTGCATTTTGTACCAGAAAAGCTGCTAAATGACATCTATGTACTAAATAGTATTACGACCTATTTTTACTTTAAAAAGCATTATCTTACTTAATTTTATACCTCACAAGAGGCAGGCTCCACTGAGAAATGTAAAGGAATCTAGCTTTACAAGACTGCCAGTAAAACGTGTTTGGTTTTGGACAGTGCAGGCTGTAAACAAGATAATTTGTTTCTCACGACATTTACCCCACTCAATACACTATTTTTTGTCAATTATACCAACACACCCTGTGTTGCGTATCTCTCTTTTTCAGCTGAGAAGTAAAAGAAAGTATGGGTAAAGCAGTATGACTGGGGAAAAAAGCAGTTAAGAAATTATCCTTGAGTATAGTTCAACATTATCAAATTCTTATTGATTTCACATTGACAGAGGTTGACAAGCACACAAAATGTCTTTCTCTTGCCTTCTGATTTCATTACTTAATGTACCAGGCTGAATGACAGCTTTCTAATGTGCTTACTTGCTGCCATTATGGTGTTGGACACAGACCAAATACCTTCTAGACATTTTTTTAATGGAGGCATAATGAAAACAGAAAATGGTATGTGCTAATGATAATACTTATTAAACAAGGTTTGTTAATATTATTTGAAATAAGTTATCTTAAAACAGCAAGTGCAGCAGAAAATATGTTTTAAATCTAGATGCGATCTTGCAGCTGCTGTTATCCTTACCTCAAGACTAAAAGTAGTATTTTTCTTAGTGAAGGCAAAATGTATCAGCTTGTCCTACACTGGTAGATGTTCCACAACCAGTCTGGTCATGCGTTATACAACATATTTCAGTGAAGACTGCATCAAAGCAGCAGACATACTTTCATGTAGTTTTGGTTCCCTATTGATCTGCAAATGCTTCCAGTGAGACTGCTGATTACTACAAGCAAGAAATTAAGTGCCGTATATTTTTGTCCACTAAGAAACACACACATCAAACATTCACTAGCAATCATTGGATTTCAATGTATTTTCTACTACAGTCCACAGATGACATACTTTTTTCATTCTTAGTTCAATATTGCAGAGTTTACTTTTTCACACATGAATAAAAGGTTACTATTATTTTAGTGATGCAGTTATTTTCTTTAAATAACGATTGTTTCAGCAAATAGAAGTTCATCTTGCGATATCAAGTGAAAAGATAAGCAAAACATAAGTACTATGGATAACAAACTTAAAAAGCTGATATCTTGGGCTGAATAAGCAATTGTACTGCATACAGTAACAGTGTGAGGCGTGCATGTGGTTTTCAGTTTCTGTATATCCGACATCTGTTTTTTGCTGAGCGTATTCTTAGCATTGTTAATATTCATATCTCAATGTGAAAATTCATAGGACTATAACCATGCTGAATTTTTGCTCATTATTTTTCTAAACTGAAAGACATTCATAACAATTCATTTCAGCTCACAAAAAAAAAAACCAAACCAGAAACATTTGGTCACTATATGACTTACATTAAGAATAGAGTAACAAAGTAAAATATTTAGGATATTTGGTGCCTGTCTAGCATTGAAGAGGACAAATAAAATAGATTGATTTTTTTTTTCCTCAATTATTAAGAAATATAGAGTCTTTAAAGAGACTATTACTCTAGTATTTTCATTATGGTGAGAACCATCCAGAAAGTTTCTCATATGTAATGAACAGAGGTAAACATATTTAATCAAACTGAGCAAAAATGATGCATGGAAAGATAAGCATAAATAAAGACAGAAATGTCTCAATCACAAGTTTAAAAACGTTGACAAATACTGGGATCCTGGCATACAATGTGAGTCTGTGAGAACAAAGACCTTATGATTCAACTTCAAAGAATAAATCTTAAATAAAAAGTGATAAATACCTGAGATAGTAGGTTTGACAGCTTATGCTGTCGAGTCTGACACTACATAAATTACTGTAATCCAAAAATGAAAAGGGTATCATTCAATCTTCTATTACCTAAAAGACCTTGAGCTTTTACTAGTTTCTTAACAACCTCTACAAGTTACTCCTATAGTCTCCTATAGGAAATGATAACTGATCTCCTCACTTTTGGTTATAAAAACAACCAAACCAAACCAAAAATCCCAACAAGTTAATTTCTACTCGTATTTTACATTAAAATCCTGCAAACTTTAGGTAGAGTTTGGAGACTCTCAAAGTCAAGGGCAAAACAGCATGTGTCTTTCTGCAGTGACATCTAGGCAGGAGACTCAGCCCTCCGTTTCTTGCCAAGAATTGAGAGGATTTGGCGTGTATGAACCCTGCAGTGTAGAGTGAATAAAAACTGCACTCAGCTTTGTGATACTGGTTGCACATCTATCTGCTACACAGAGATAGGGATGTACATAGAGTATTTAATCTGCATTCAAATTACGATTTTCTGTACATTTTTCTGGGAATGAAGAAAGGTGGAGAGTAGTGACGCCTACTCCAAGTAGCAACTAGTTTTCTCCCTTCTGACCCTTAAAAGATCCATCCAAGCAGTACTAAAATCAGAGAAGTTCAAGATCATTAACTCCTCGCTGGGAACAAATTTTAAATGAATGAAGCCCTACTGCTGCCTACTGGCAGTGGGCTTTACTAGTGAGTAATCCAAACCCTGTGACTTTCACCAGCGGGCAGTACAAACTAAGTCATTTACTCCAAATGTATTCCTGATAAGTTAGTGAGAATAACTAATCAGGTTTGTATTTAATTTGTAGCACACTGCACAACAACTATCTCTCAGCACACAAACCCGTTACGTGTAAACTTGTGCAAGTCCTAGATTATCCCCTGGGATCCTTCCACATGCTTCAGTCTCTGGCCTAGGAATTGTTAGAGGATAAAACTTGATCAGAAATGGCTCTTAAGTATACAAAATGCTACTTGAATATTGCGGACTAGATTTTACACTTCTCTCATGGTTTAATTTTTTGAGATCACTATTTTAGTGTAGAATTTTAAATTTCAAAAAGAAAGCTTTCAACAAGACTGTAACAGTTTGGTCTGAAAAAGACACTAATATTTAAGACTGAAAGAAACAATTGTGATCTTCCAGACTGAGTCACTGTGTAGCAATACACACAGTAAGCTTTAGTCAACAACACTTGAACATAGCCTACAACTAGTAGTTAACATACAATGTCAGACACAGAATTGAGTTTAATTACCCCCAGTAAAAGAAAAATCTGTCCAATCTCTTAACAATCAATTACAGTAATCCAACAGATATGCTCCTTCATAAATTTTACTTATAAAATTAACTTCAGCGTGCCTGTACATAAATACCTGTAACAGGGACTGAAAGTACCCAAAACAATAATCAATATGTCATCCTGCAAAGTTAGGTGCAGAAAATAAGCAGAGGTATTTTCATATATCATATGAAAAACACCCTGAAAAATGCATAAAGTATATATGAACCAGGAGGAAATACAGACAAAAATAATGAAATATGAATAGATTTTCAAAGTGAAAAATATCTAATGTACTGTAAGAATAAGAAAAGCAATCTCTATGGTAGAAGGAACTTGAGGAGAAGTATCCTTCCAGCCTACAACTCATGCCTCAGGAAAGGCTGCGTTTGCTGAAAAATAGGCCAAAAGAGGAGCAAGATAAGCTCATTTCTTGGGAACCAAAACAAATCATCACAGCGGCTACATATACTGGGAGAAGGGGAAGGACAAAATCCCTCATTTATACGTTATATTAAATAATTATAAAGGTAAAAAGATAACATCTTACACTGTCAACAAAAGGAAACATTCCTGTAATTAGTTTTCTAGAGAATTTTAAATAATCTATAGCATGTAAAAGTTATATGCCACTGCAAGCACCCTTAAAAAAGGCTTTTCTACCAGAGATCCAGTGCCCTTTGAAGGGATTATTTCTTCACATTGCACACCACTTTTAAAAAGCAAAAAACCATTCTGCTTTCTTATATATCATCTAAGGTTATGTGGGACATCTTATCAGGGAAATAGTTGACCAGATATCACAAGCAGTTTCAGAAAAGAAAAGAGAGCTCTTAGGCTAAAATTAAACAAGGAAACTTGTTAATTTACCACAACTGAAATTATAAGAAGAATGGAACAAGTAGACTACAGCAGCTTTGAAACAAATAATCTGAACACTTATTTGGACAGACACAGAGAGGATACAAAAATTCCTCAGTGCTCAGCCTGGAAGTGTTACGGGGCAAGGATCTCTAACAGGGGTAGTATGGGAAACTAATAAAGATTTGAAGAACTTTCTCATTATGAAGTGAAGGCACTATGGTATATAAAAAAAAAGGAAGGTATAGTTGACTATTATCAAGTAGTTCCTGGTGCTGCCGTTTGCAACAGTAGGAGAAAAGCCAGAAACAAAAGACTTCATACAGCATGCAAACTATCAGAAATGGGACAGTGATATGTTCACAAGACAGGTCATCCCTGAGTGAAATTTCATGTTTCCACCCATTACCTTTTATCATTATTGCCAACGGGGACCTAGACAATATTCCCTTATGATTGCTCTCCATTTTTTTTATAAAGAAAAAAATAGGTCTGTATGATTTGCAAGCTGAATTTAAACCAGGCATCTGCTGGTAGTTACAGGCTCATTCTTAAAAGCATTTGACAGAAGTTCACTGAAGCACATTGCAGAGCATCCACAAAGCCTTTGGAGTTACCCCAACTAACAATTCCTCCTAGCAGACCAGTACAGATAATCTGGGGTTTGTTTAGAGGCATCTGGATGCTAATCCCTAATGTGTCAAAGAAACAGGTGTTAAAAAGTACATGTAATTAAATTAGGCATTGGAAGTACTATTAGAGAACCAAAATAATTTCTTACCAGCAACAGAAGTATTAAAATTATCACCTTTTCTCCTCACAGATTGTCCTCAATTCACTGTTACCTGAACAAGACTGAATAATGCTATTGAAGTGCTGATTACACTTCATTTCTGTACGGACTTTATTAACAAATCTGAATCTTAAAAGACTCAAAAAACTACCCACCAACACTGATACCAGATTTTCCACAAAATAAGCAACTTTATCATCTTCTGTTTTCTTGTGTCATATTAAACACTTATGCCACACTTTTCTTAGCACCACTGACCAAAACACAACCAACCTTCAGAGAAACAAGAGGAAGGTCTTATTTCCATCCTTTGTTTTTCTGCTCTTCTGGGGGAATCTGGTGTGAGTAAACTTTTCCCCCTCTGCTCCTAACATCTAGGCTGCCTTCTCCTTTAATCTCTGCCTTCCATTTGTTCTGGAGTTGCTGTATTTTCATGCTCTCTGCTATCTTTGGTTTGCTCTGCTCTGTTCCCGGTGACTCCCCAGCACCTGACTCTCCCTAATCACCAGGACACTGTCCATAAAAGCTTATTCTCTCCTAAAATAATTTCATATGCTGTCTTGAGGCAAGACACATTGGAGGGTCCTAGAGCCACGGGTACACTGAAGGAAGAAACCTGACTGCAACACAGACTTATTCTTCTCCCATCTTTCTGAAGCCTAGCATGACAGATAATTTGCTTAAAGAAAAACAAAAAGACTGTATGCAGGGTACTTTTAGGTGAATAGACTGAGGTTAACCTGACATAACATCTTTTGTAAAGATCTAAGAAATGAAATCCTGATCCTGCTCTTAAACATACAAGCAGCAGCAGCAGAGCTCCACACTGAGCTAACCACTTCTATTAATGCCAATGAGAATACAATTAGTGCTCTGCAGAAAGTGCCTAAAAATGGCAACTTACAGCTCTAGAAGAAAAACATCTAAGCTATGAAGCACTTACAGTATAATACATAGAGCAAGCAGTGCAGAAATTAGGAACAAGCAAGGGAATATTCATATCTGCCATGTAAATTCTTTTATAGATCCATATGTCTATATTTAGATGTTTATATACTTTTTAAATACTGTTCGTATACACGTCACAAGAGGCAAGCAAAGATTAGATCTGATCTGTATTTACACATCAAAAAGCACAAGGGTCGTTTCCAAATCCCTTTCTTACTGGGGATGCTAAGGAAAAAAAGCCACACCTCCAGTTTGTGTTCACAGTATTGCAATTTGTCCACAGTGAATGAAACTGAACACAAGTATGAAGGTGAATTTAAATCATAAGATTGACTGTCAGGACTTAAAGCCATATTCTGATTGTGATTTCAGGTTGCAGATGATGCATTTACCTGATCCAGATATAACTAAATCTGCTGCCTAATTCAGTCTCAGCTCGTATGAAAAACAACACACTCCAATTACGCGGAGCGTTACAAGGGTAGGACCAATCCAAAAACATTCTCTATGCTTTTCCTTTGAGTGAATTTTTTTTCCTTATACATCTTCAGTTGTTCTTTTTATTCTTTACTTGACTTAACATGAAGATGCCTGGAAGCAATAAAATATTTTCTCTTCCTTATTCTACTGTCAGCAGCATTACTTTGACCTTATCAGACAAATTTATGTTGACAATTTTCTCAAACTGTATTCTCTCGTGAGCCACTACAACGTGCATCTTTATATTATCTTGTGTAATTTAGATGGGTGAGGAATTTTTTAATTATTAATTTTGTCCTGTTTTAAAAGTATATATTAAAAATGTAAAGGAATCCCTGGACACATAGATCTGTGTTGCACTTTATGAATAATACCAATAAATAAATATTAATGCTCCTATTTCATTTATATTTCAAGATTAAGCTATGAAGCTCAAGATTCCCAATAATTAAGGTTACAGTTGCCTAATGCTTCACACTAAAATGTTATAGTACTTTTTCAGGTTTAAAGTGTGAGAAGCTGCTGCTTACAACATCGTAACACAGTAAGAATGAAACAAAGGCATCTGATTTTGTGACTCAGTGAAAAGGGAATTATGTAATGACATTTCAGTCCCGTTAAAAGAGAGCTTCAGAGATCCACAAAGCTTTCAGATGATGGACATTCCCCGATTATTTCAATAGTATTTTTGTTACACAGCAAAAGGAGAAAAATATGAATGTGGATAAAATGTTCAATAAACGATAAAGCTGCAAAAATTCAACCAATTCCATCTGAAAAAAAAAAAAGTTCCTCCTTAAAACAGCATTAACATGATTTAACTGAATAATTCATTTGAACCAACTTCATCTTGTTGCAAAGTCCAATGGAAACTTCGAACAGTTAATTTCACATTTGCTGGCAGACTGCACTTAGAAATAAAAACTTTGTTCTCACACAAAGAAAAATATCTGCAATATATAACTGACAATCTACAGCTGGCTATTGTCTCCATCCAGCAATGCACTTCAGTGCACCCATATCTGAGCACAGAAATAGAAATAATCCACCTGTTGTTAAGAGATCTATTTAAATTCTAGAGTAAAGGAATATGCTCTCCATGAAAAAGTCTAACTGATAAAAGGAGGTACATGTGACTGACTCAGTATCCTCACCTGTGAGAGGTCTCTCAAGAGAAGCAGATGCCCAGGCTCAGGAAACCCAGACTCAGAAGCAGCACTTAAAAATCAACAGTTTTCAGACCAGCCTGGCATTGCCCCCACCTACCCACCCCATCCCTAAGCACTGCTCAATGCCAACGTCATGTAGCAGCTCCTTGGAAGACTGTGAATGGATAATGACCCCAGGATTAGGGAAATACTTCAACCCCTCCACCCCAAAGCTGCTGAAGAAACCCAACATAGATTTTCCTTATGACAAATTTTCAGCACCCTCACAGCAATGTTGGAGTTGCGAAGGTATGAGAAACATTTCAGGCCCTACTCTCAGGTATTAGCCCAAAATATCCAGCTCTGGTCTTTGTGAACATCTTTTCTTGCCAGAAGCCTATCACTTCCCCAGTTCCCCATGGCAGGCTGCTGTAAACAACGTAAACAAGGAGCACTGAAGGGCTCACCTTCTAGCTCATAAATTGACACGTTGGCTTAATCCCACTTGCTCATCAAGAGTTAGAGTTCTGAAAGTCAACTTTCTAAGGCTTTTTCTAGTATTTCAGTTCGGAATAAAACTATCTCCCTTTGGTGTTAATTTTAGGAAGGCTGGTTGAGAATCTGTGATAATGCCATGGGGACTCCCCACTCAAGAGACAATTCTCTCATGAGTATCTTTGTTTTGACTTACTTCTTTTTGGCTTTATTTTATTGTCATCTAAGTGTTTGTCAGGATAACCCCTAAAGAGAGCCTATAGGGATGTTGTGAAGGGTAAACTGAAGGATAAAAAACAAGCTTCATAGTCCATAAAGGGTACTTTTTTTCATGGGGAAATCTATGGCCAAAGAACAATCTTCTCTCTGACCCCTGAAAGAGCAATACAAGTGTAGGACCTCACAAGGAGGATCTGAATTGCTCTGTGCAGCTGGGTTTAGCTGACATTGTTACCTGTTAAGGAGGAGGGAGTCGGAACCGCTGGAGTAAAAATGACCTTTATGATGGATGTTTTACTTTGCAAATAAAACCTCTTGAGTGAAGGTAAACTGCTTTGCTGTGTCTTAGCATAGATCTTGTCCCCTTGCTCTCTAGATACTACTGGTGGAAAAGGACTTTGAGATTAAGAAGACAATAAAGTTTCCTTCTCACTTTGAAAGCTGGGGGAATAGGTTTCTGTGGCAAGGAAGCAACAGAGAGGCTTTGAAAAAAAAAAAAAAAAAAGAGTAAATAAAATCCAGCCACATGACATTTCTTGCAACTCCCTCAGCTGCTGTGGCATGGACTCACCCATCTGTTATCAGACAACACTTTCACTGCAGCTCCAAATTGTTCAGGGTGGAGATTATTCACATGTCAGCTGGGACTTGGTTTCAGTGCAGCCTTGCTCAGTCGTCCTGGCATAACATTTTTCATAAAACATTCAGGAGAGGAGTTTCTACGGCCTGTCAATTATGATAAAGGAATAAGAAAGGGACACTTTCCTCAAAACATTACTTCAGAGAGGTTATTATTTATTTTTTTTTTAAGATTAGTATTATATGGTTTTGGCGATAAGAAAGCCAATGGAAAAATGAAAGTTATTTTACTTCTGCAGAGCTTTTAAAAGTCCTGTGTGAATTCTTCAAAACTGTGTCTCAAAGGTGATGCCAAGGAAAGAATGCCACGAGCTCTGACACATAACTGGGGCCACCCAAAGTCAGCAAAAAGACTGCACCTGCCTCTCCCATCATTGCTGGGTTATGTCCCATGACCAACTGGCAATCTTTATTATGCACCAGATTTAACTTCAGCATTTCTGTACTGGTAACAGAAGACATATTACTCCCACAAAAGATTTATTAGAGTTATATCATCTTTTCTTTTACAAACATTAATCTTCCTAGTGTCCATTATTGACTTACATACAAAAGATGGTGATATTAATCAGCTGCTTCAAATTATGCCCATAAGCAATGACTACAGGAAGAAAAGTCATTTAAATTTTAATGTAGAATCATGAAGAAAATATTTCAACAAGATGGCATCAAACTAAATTAAGCAGAATCCTGAGATATTCAAGAAAAAAAGAATCCATTCTGAAATCAAATCCTTCCATTTTATCTGCAGAATGAATGAATGCCCCAGTATTCCCCACCTGCATTTCTGCTTCCCAATTAATATTTTGGTTTTGTTGCTGGGCAAGCTGCCAGTGCACATAGTCCACACTCCATGATTGTGCTGCTCTTCTGTGAAAGTGACCTAAAACGACATTGAATAATACTTTATTCATAGTAGGAGATATCAGAATAGCCTAGAGCAAGCACTAGAAACAGCCATAAGAACACAGGTAAATGTTGGACAGAGCAAATTCATGAGATATTGGTCAATATTTGACTTATATGGTAAAACAACACTATCCTTTAATAAATATATATTTATATATTATACACATATCTTAAATGTTTTATATTTTTTTCTTTCAAAATAAAAATAAGATACTGTGACAAGTATTCTTTATTATTCCTACTAGCTGGTCTCAAATATATTGTATATGTCTGCTCAAATCTGTGACTGGGGCTGTGTTCAGTTGATAGTTCACATATGAAATATTCATACTTGGGAAATACCTAAAACAAGCACTTTGAAACAGAGCATTACTTTTCAACAGGCTAATCCTAGACTAAAAAGTAAGATACATTCTTGTACAGTTTCTCAGTGAGCTTGAATGATCATGAAATAATAAAAAAAAGTTTGTCCCTTCTCCAGTGTTTGAACAGTAGCACACACTGAGCCAAACATTAAACTTTTTGTCATGATTTAAGCCCAGAGGGAAAATGAGCACCATGCAGCTGCTCAATCATTCCTCTCCCTTGGTGGGATGTGGAAAAGAAGATGTAACGAAAGGGCTGGAGATCAAGACAAGGACAGGGAGGGATGTCTCACTCATTATGGTCATGGGCAAAAGACAGACTCACTTTGGGAAAAAAGAACATCAATTTAGTTTGAACACCACTACCAGCACCATTGATTTACCAATCAAAGACAGTAGGACAGTGAAAAATACAACCACATCTTAAACACACCTTTCCTCCAACCTCCCCTTCTTCTGGGGCTCAGCTTTGCTCCTGATTTCTCTCCCTCCTCCCCCAGAACAGCACAGTGGGTGCAGGGGACGGGGGTTGTGGTCAGTTCATCACCCGCTGTCCCTGCCGCTCCTTCCTCCTCATGGGAGGACTCCTCACACTCTTCCTCTGCTCCAGCCTGGGGTCCCTCCCGCAGACTGCAGTTCTCCCAGCAGGAGACTGCTCCAGTGGGGCTGCCCTGCTTTGTGTGTCCTGACCCTCTCCAGGCTCAGCCCCCTGCTCCGGCACGGGCACCTCCAGGGGCTGCAGGTCGGCATCTGCTCCACCGGTGACCTCCGTGGGCTCAGGGCACAGCTGCCCTCTCGCCACGGGCTGCGGGGGGGTCTCTGCTCCAGCAGGTCTCTCTTTCTCCCCTTTTCTTCCACTGACCTCAGTGTTTGCAGAGGTTTTTCCCTCACTCCTCCTCCTCCCAGGTTCCCCTTCTTAAATACATTATCAGAGATGTGCAGCCACTGTTGCAGATTGGCTCGGCCTTGGCCAGAGGTGGGTCTGACTTGGAGCTGGGGAGTTTCCAGAAGCTTCTCACAGGGGCCACCACTGTAGCCCCCTCCCCTGCTACCAAAACCCCAACACACACAAAGCCAATACACTTTTCAGGCTTCGCCATCACTCTGGTTTGCCTGTGGTTCCATAGTACTGTCCAGTACTTTTTTTACAAGTGTACAACTGAAGACCAGGG
Source organism: Athene cunicularia (assembly GCF_003259725.1). Classification (NCBI taxonomy): domain Eukaryota; kingdom Metazoa; phylum Chordata; class Aves; order Strigiformes; family Strigidae; genus Athene; species Athene cunicularia. The sequence goes on along the minus strand of NW_020799100.1, from coordinate 18,023,855 downwards.
ATGTGCTTTTCACTCTGGAGCTCACTGCCTGCCCTTGGAGATGTTCGGATAATGGTGAGACAGGTTTATTACTGTTGTAGAGGCAGAGAGAAAAAAAAACAAATGATACAGTAACTCATTCTACATAAGCACACACAGATTAAGTATGGGGCCAGCAGCATTCAGAATGTCAAACCTAAATGCTACATGTATATATAGTGGTAGCTACTCAAGATGTGAGTAAACAGAGCGGCTAAAGAACTCGTATATGCCTTTATAAGGCAATCTGAATCCGTAGAACAAACTTGCAATCCTACAGAAGTAAATGGCTTTTGATATTGAATCTTTCAAGGACTGAACACATTACTGATAGCAGGCCATTCCCCTGCAGTAATAGAAGATTATAATGTCTGTGATAATGTCAGAGGGCTAGATGTGCAGCATTAACCAACACAGCAGCCAACAGTAATGTATGACGCTGTTCAACTCATTTTCAAGGCTTTACTCACTTCACAACAGCCTTCGATAAACTGCAAATTCAGTTTAACAGCTGAGCTGAGCAATCAATCATTCAGAAACAAGATTCAGAGTAGTCCTGGTGAACACACGGAAGGCAATTAGATGCCACCGTTTGTGAAATAATATTGGTGGGAATTCTTCTCCCTCATCTGATTTATTTCTGTCAATCTGCAGTTTAGATTCTGTGTCATGATTAACTCCTTTGTCCTGAGATGCCATATAAATGTTACACTGGCATTATTAAATGCTTCTGAAAGTAATTCTGAACCTCACAATTGCTAAGGAATTGATTAAAGAGAGTCAGCTAGCACTGCTAATTTGCAACTGGCTATTTTTAATGACAGACTGATAAAATTAAATGCTAGGACTGAGAATAAAACTCAGTTTATTTAATATGTTAACTTGTATAGAACACATTTGCATAAACATTTGTAAGATAAAATGAGTCCTTGGGCAGTTCAGAATATTCAGGCTGGCTGGTTTGGAAGAGAGGCTAGACAAAAATGTAGTGACCGCACTACCAAATTACAATGCCAAAAGTATCCATCAGAAGTAATAATCTGTTTAACTTCTTTGTTAAGTTTTTGGCTTGTGCTCTCCTCCAATACCAGCAATTAAACTCATTGGAGAGAGTTCAAGGAACCAATATTCAAGGACAAAAGAAGTAAGCAGGTTTGGACACACATGATTTTACATAAAAGCTTGAAGAAGGAATGTAGTAGTTTCCAAATGCAGTATCTGAAAGATGGAAAATCCAAGGTAGAGGATAATTGCTTAAAAAGCAGCAAAAGTTTCAGCAATACCAGGATGATACTAAAGAGAAAACTTTTATAAAACAGGTTTGACTAAATAGTAGATCACCTTTTCTGCCCAAAGAGAGAGAAATGTATTTGAAGCAATCAAAAGATAAAAATCTGCACTGATTGCCCTCCAGAAAGCAGGATAAAACTGAATGCCTATGTCCTTACAAACACACGAACAGATTTCTAAAACCCTCTGAAAAGCAGGTTTAGGGCAGAGAGAAAATGAAAACCCATATTTCTGTAGAGAATTTTATACCCTTATTCCATTGGAACTACATTAAGAGAAAGTTTTAGTGATCATTATTTTAAAAATAATTTAGAATATTATAACAATAGAGACATATTTAATGTAAACACTGAAAATGGAACAGGTTTACTGACAATCAATGCATTAGAAGCATTCTCAGAGCCCTGAAAACTGATTATTTGCATTTTGAAACCTATGTAAATCAATTGACTACAGCTAAGCCAAAGGTGAAATTCAATTTTACAGTAATTTAGGAGTTTTCAAAACATGCATATCTGACAGAGATTTGAGTGTTTACACAGGGACAAAAGCAAATCTCTTGAACTCTGTTTTGTGAGAATGGGACGCAGCACTGATACATCTGTATTCAGACTGGACTTTGGGTTTTGAAAACGATGTCTGAGCTGACAATATATGCAATTCAAGTGGTATATCTTTCCTGTTGCCAGACTTGACACCTGAATGCTTGATGAACTTCACACAGAGATCTATTCCCAGATAGCAGGGTACAGATGCTATAGTCCTACAGTAAGAAGCAATTCTGTAGTTTATGAGCTTTGGCATCTACCAGAATTCTACAAAAAGTAGATGTCAACTTAAAAATTCCAGTTTTCCAATAGAAAATAGAGATGTCCATATCAGATAAATGAGCATATCATTTTATCTCAGCAAGTTCTTACCCTGAGATTAAAAAATTATATGAATCTCCTGAAATGAACATATTTTCACACAATACTTTGCTGTAAATTCACATTTGATTTAACATAAAACGTGGTCCACTTTTAAAAATAAATTTTTAAACCATCTCAATTAAGATTGAAAAGTCTATCGTATTTTCTTTCAGAGATAAATTCTTTGAGCGATTGTATAACTGAGTTTGTCAGTACTGGTGGGTATTTGGGGGTCGTTACTTAGCTGAGATCTTAAAAAAGACTTCTATGTCAAGTAATTTTCAAATGACAAAGAGTTAAAGTCAGTGCAAGACTGGATAACAGATAAATTAAGAGTCTGTATTATATTGCACCGGGCTTACATTACATTCTTTGTAATGTCTCCACTGTTGCAAAAGAAAAAAATTCTGAACACAAATCTTACAGTCAAATAAATTCATAATGTATCTTAATCAGGACATGTCTACACTTTACGTACAGTGTTTAAAATTTCATTAGAAAACAGATTTTCATCTGCATTCCAACTATTACTACTTTTACTTTTTAAAGACTGATAGCACAGTTTTGTCCAGAACCAACCAACCTCACGAAGTAACAGTAAAATCTGGGCTACAATTTAAGATCTCAGTGTTTAATGCAACCCAAAAAAGCCAGCATAAGCCAATATTCAAACTCAGTGCAATACTTCATTATCTATCTAGGTACATCTACAATAAATATACCGCAACAGTCACAGGAAAAAACCCACAGCTCTGTGACAAACGTAATGAAACACAGAAAATTAGTGGCTCTTTCCAAAGCATAACAAAGGTACATTGCCCTTTTTCTCCTACTGTCTAAATGTGATGCTTGTTAGTTTTATAGATATATAACTTCAGAATTGAAATTAAAAAGGATGACTTGACTGTAGTAACACAATAAGCAAGAAAACATGTGTATATACATCAAACATTGAACACTCCATCTGAGAATTTAACCACTATGAATAACAGCACAGGGGTACATCTTGTCTATTATAATAATTCATTCTTCTTGCCCTCTTGGTGCAAGCCCTCACTTTTTTTTTTTTTTTTTTTTTTTTTTTTGGTACCATTAGCCATTTGGGATTCATTCATAAATTGGCAAGTCTAAAGCATTTTTTATAGTTATTTTTCACTAACTATAAATGTCATGGCTACAATTATATGGGCCATCCATACCTGGTTATACAAAACCATACAAAATTATTCTGGTTGATATCAAAGTAGGGGAACATGTGTCACCATCTTTGTCCATATTTCTTGAAGAATAACATAAATACGCAATTCGTGACCAAAGCAGAGGCTTTGTGGCCAGGGTTGAGAGCACTGAACACAGAGCAGCTCCATGTTCAGCAGAGCCAAACCAACACTGACTCATTATTTCATTTCCATTCAGGTCCCTTACTTTGGCATGTGCTGTAAAAACCAGAATATTTGTATTAAAAAAACATTTTAGCAGCCTCAGAAACAAATAGAAAATTAGTAAGTTAAAAGACAAAGAGAGGACTTAGCTGGTTTTGAATGGCACCACTAAAGACAGGGAAAGATATTCAATTTCTAGAATTAAATTTAGAAATGCTGTCAGTGCCACGTATGTGGACAGAGACTATTCCAACAAAGATAACAGAGCTAAAAAGTATCAGTGTCACTTTTCAATGTACCTGGAGTTTGAAATATATTTTTTCGTAAGAAAACTGTATTTTGTAAGAGGATAAACAACAGCATAAAGAAAAAAAAAAAAAAAGGATTGAAAAAAGAAAGGAGTAGTGCTCAGGGCAATTTCCAAATAGAGTAAGGCAAAATTTATTAAAAACTCTTTAAAAATGAATAGGTGTGTTATTAGGAAAACAAAGAAGGTAGCAAATACGTACGGAAAATGAGTACTGCTTCCCAGAAACACACCTTGGGGAAAAGGCAAAGCCTTTCACAGTCCCTGTATACAACGAGAAAGGAGAACAAAAGACATGAAATCATTTGCAGAAAACAAAAAAAACTGCTTAAGATTACATTTCTCCTCATTGGTTCTATTTGTCTTTTTTTATTGTCACTGCACGACAGAGAAATCCTTTCCCCTCTAAACGAGAAAGGGCAGGATCCACTCCCTTTTGCTTTGGAGAACAGAAGCCGCCCTTTATTTACCTTGATAGCCCAGACTCTGTCCCATCGCTTCAAACACTTTTACTAGCACAAAATCATCACCAGGTTTGGACAACAAACTTTCTAATATCTGTCACTGAAACACCCCTGACACAATCTTTGATCTTCCTTGTGGTTGTAAGTATCCTCACACAGGGTATTGGCTTAGACGAATCACTTGGTAATATTATAATCCTTTTTTTTCTTACCATAGCTCACCACAGGCATTCTCAACACATTTCTGAGTATATTCTTAATATATTTTCTACCTCAGATAAAAGACATGGGCTTTGTAAGAATTTTCTTTCAAAAATTGTACATCTACTAATCAATCCACTACAACAAACATTTTCATGAATTTCTAAGTCAGTGTGTGAAAATACGACTACAATTGACTTTTGTTTCATTGACAGAAGTACAATAACTCATGAAATACCCACTAATCAGCATTTCTTTAGGGGGAAAAGAACCTCAGAATACAGATTCTCTTAATACAGACAATTATATTAATAAGGCAGCAGCACCAAGCAACACATGGAATCACTGAAGTTCGCACACACACATGAGATTTGCAGGCCTTGTCAAATAGCTTGCTTCTGGCTATCTTCAGTCTTGAAACATTTTCACATTAATTTTGGGCAGCATGAATTATCCCACTTTTCAACAAGAAATCCTTGGGGCATTTTAAACATGCTTGAAAATAAATAATTAATGCATTGGACACTATTAATTAGCAAAACTCAGAAACAGCTACTGTTACAGATCCTGAAAAGTTTTTCTAAACTTGTCAAGCTGTTAATAATAAATAGGGTGGAAATGGCCAATTAACATACTTAAATAACAGCCTTTATAAACAGTGAAAAATGCCACTTTTTCTGTTCGTTTGATACTAGAAAAAACCACACCAACTCTGCTACTTTAGCCCTGATACTTTACTACCAGAAATGTGGGTTTACGCTTTGAGAGGATCTCCATGCGAACTAGACCAACGGAAATGAACACAGTCCCTAACCATGACAATTTGTTTCAGGTATTGAAAATACAGGTATTTACACTGTCTATGTGACAGTAAAGTTTGTTAAAAATAACATTTGAAGGTGAAAATTTATGATCATATTTACTTACACCTACAATTTTGAAAATCACAGATCTACAGTCACACAGGTTATACTACAACGAAGGATGACTTCCCTAAGGCAAAAGGTTTTAGTCTCAACTTTTTCTAATAAAGACTTACTTTTGTTGTAGTACTGGAAATAATTAAATAAAAACACGATGATGATTGGGAGTAGTCAACAGGAATTTACAAAGGGGGAATCACGCTTAATGAATCTGATCTGAAGCACGAGAAGACAGGCTCTGTGGATGATGGGAGAGCGGTGACCACGTGTATCTTGACTTCAGCAAGGCTTCCAATGCTGTTCCCCACAATAGCCTCATAGACAAAATGATGAGGTATGAACCAGAGAAGCAGACAGTGAAGTGGACTGAAAACTGGCTGAACTGCTGGGCTCAAAGGGTTTGTGAGGAGCAGCACACATTCCAGCTGGAGGTCCTACTATTATATTAATGGAAAACAACCCACAGTAGTGTGATGTCAACAGGATCAAGGAGAGAGAGAGAGAGAGATGCAACATCAGGCAGCAGTACTACTACTTTTCTTTCCTTTCTTATAAAAATAAATAGATCTGGTAAAAAAGAAAAATTATACAAAACAGACTGCTACAGCATTTGCAGCTTATCAATATTCATCTCCAGGTGACCAAGAGACTGATACAACTTATGCACCACACTGGTATGGCATAAACCATCAACTTGACAGTCTACAAAAACTGCTATACACTGAACTATAATATTGTTGTTGCACTACTAGTTCATTTATTCATGAACTGCAGAGGAAAATAAGCACGTGGAATGTATATAAATTTTTAGTTCAAAAGTTACTGCCATCAAGGGACAGCCTTAAGTTATGCACTACCCTTAAAAAAATAAAAAGTCGTGTTTTATTTTTTTCTTCCTTCCCCAGGAATGCATGCATTGCATCTAATGAGCACACCCCTTAGCCTCTCTCTTTTGAAACAAAGTGTTCTTTTGTTGCTTGGGGCTCGCACTCTGCATGTCATGTACACTAGAAACAAAACTAGTCTAAAAGTTTTGAAATAAGTACGTTCAGTATTCTGCCTTTTTTTTTCCTCCCCCCCCAAAAAAAAGCAAGTCTCCAGCTTCTTATTTAACTGTATCCTCATTGGCTACTCTTGCCTTCATGTGGTCATGCAATAAAAACAATCTTGCATATCAGAGTAATCCACTAAAGGACACAGACTTAAAATAAAAAAACAGATTTTTAGGCAATGATGAGAGAAATTCTATCCTGGGAAGTAATGCAGCCTAGAGAGCATTTATGTTTCCTTTACTCCATTGTCAATACTTGAAAATTATAAAAACCTTGAGTAGTTTATGCGAGAATAAAATAATCTGTATTTGAGATGTAGCTGTCCTGAATAATGAAGGATAAATTAAATTCTTTACCTGAGCTGGCCAAATCTCAGAGCAGTCTGAAACCTGCTGCTGTCCTGAGATCCTGCTGTCACGCTGCCTACTAAATCCAAATACCTTTGGGACAGGAGATGTCAGAGACTATCTAGGGGGAACCAGGCCAGGAGGTCTCCTTATCTGGGTGAAATGATGGACTACACAGGGTTGTCCACTTCAGCAGTTCATGAGAGCTTCAATACAACAGTAGGGAGACTCGGGACATTCAGGCCTTTTTAAAATAGATCAGCCAAGATTCAATGCCTTCAGTTACCTCTTGAGTTCTGACCAAAAAATTTTTGTCTTTGTGCTAACATCAATATATTGAGTTTATTAATTAATAGTGCTTTGTATCATCAAAAGCATAATTTTCTATTTTATTATGCAAAAGAACAACAAATATATATAGTTTTCATATAAAACATTGGTTAATGAATAAATTTAATTGATAACTAAGAATTAAAAGGAAAGATGCTTCTACCGAAGACCTAATGAAATGGAAAACCTATGACCTGTTAAACCACCAACCATTCCCAATCAAGCCACGCCTAAAGATTCTGAATAAACACAAAGACTTCAAACATTTGAAATCTTCAGATTTAGTTATGATGGAATTAATAATTATCTATTCCAAAAAGTAACGCTGGCTTCAGAAAAAACTAAGGGCAAAGCACATAACTATATCCTTGTAATGAAAAAGTAGTATCAGTGAAGGAGAAATATAGAAAATATTCAATTTGCTGTTTCTCTATAAAATTCAGAATAAAAAAAAGAAATTAATTTCATTTAAAATATTTTATACACATACCTTACCTTTTTTCTAATTTTTTTACTTTAGATTTCACAATGTATTAATTATTAAAAGAGCTTACTGAGTTGGTTCTTCAGGCTAAGAAAACCAAAATAAGCTGCTAAGACATGTGATTAGCATTTCCTTCTTTTTCCTTATAGTAAAATCTATTTTACTGTAGCTATCAAAGTGTTATCACACTGCTTTATGTTTCCTCTGTCCGCCTCATGCAAAAACACGCACAAAAATGGGGGGAGAGATGACGAAAACTTCTGGTGTAGTTGACATCTGATCTGAATTCTGATTACCACCTGCTGTATCGTTTAACTAGAAACAAGACCTAAAATCTCCCTAGAGAATATATGACTGTGATTTAGCTAACTGACATCTGGATGCTCTACATAAATATAGCTGAAAGAACATTTTCCTGGCAGTTACAAGCCTGACTGATAAAGCAAGCAGTTTGAGCATTAAGGCTTCAGGTGGCTCATTACATCTCTATTGACAACTCAAATATTTTTTTTCCCTAAATCTCAAACTAGGTCCTACATGAACTCTTTGCACCATGTACAGTTGAGTTCTGTGACCAACTCAATAGGGAAGGTCTTTGTTTTCTCCGGACGGCCACACCCAGAACGCACACAGTACACTACGCAGGTACAGATAACCAAGGAGGCAGGAACGCTTCCTATATATCCAGTCCAACTTAGAAAAATTGTATTTTGCAAGAGGGATTCTACAGTTCATTTTCTATTCCATATTTCGCAATGAAAACTACAAATCAAAATAGGTATCTGTGAGTACAGGTTCATTTCATTTATACGTGGGTCAGCAGAGTAGCACAAGCAGCAGATTAAAAGCTGTATGGAAGTGCAAATCACTGGAACAACCTGTTTAAAGTCTAAAACCTCTTTATGATTTTATTGAAGGTTACTTGTCACTGTGATCATCAAACATTGTGAACAGAATCAGGCAGGAGGAACATCATTGGGCAGACCCTCTGCACTTGACAAATAAATCCAGAACCAAGTTGTTCAAGCAATTCAACACAGAAAAAAAAGCATTTTCATATCAACACCATAAGGTCTTACTAGGAAAAGAGAAGGGACAAAATAAAGGAATGCTCAGGATAAAAGTTAGCTAATGAAAACCACAGGACTTAAGAGCAGATTTATACCAAACACCTGTAAAATTACAAAATTATGCACTGCTAAAATGTAAAAAAATTTAACTTCTGATAAAAACAGAGATAGAATTTTTGTGGTACAGCTGAATGATTTTTTCTGAACAGATTCAAAGAGCTTTAGCACAAATAGTTTCATTTTCTAAATTAAACATATAAGATAAATAATTTGAAATGTACCCTCTTGAATTGGAAAAAAAAAAAATCATTAAATGCATTTTAGAATCAGTAGCAACTGCAGAATCCACACTCCATCAAGCTGTTACTCAGTTTTTATAAAATTAAGAGATACATTCAGAAGCCTTAATATGATAATGCATTAATATAATAGTGCATTGTGTCTCAATATCACTTCAGGACAACTTTTAAAATGCAAAACAAAATTAAGTTGCAACATAACCCGATTCAATCTAATTTGTTAAATCCCATTTAGTCGAGTTTGCAAACTCTTTTCTGCCAACATCAGCTGTTTTGGTTGCCAGTTAGTCACAGCATTACTACTATGGTGAGAAAAGGGCACCACTATGGCACATAGACCTCTCTGTGCTGGAGAGAAAAAATCCTAATAAACTGCACACAAGTCAAATATTGCAATCCTCTAATTTACTCAAAAGCTTCAAAAGTTTCTATCAATAGATTTCTTACATTAATATCATGGACTCACCTGGTAGAATGGTTAAAAAAATCATAACAGCAGTAAATGTGTTCTATGAGTAGGCAATAGGAGTTGGGAATTTTCTACTTAGCCAGGGGAGAGTATGCAGGGGTGCATAGAAATTGCAGATCTTGATTTTTCTAATGCTGCAGAATACATTAGCTTTATGTAGGTTTTCTCAGTTCTGTTTAAAATTATAATGGGTCAATTTAGTTTACTCTGTAGTTTGATGATTTATTTTCTTCAGTTACGAAGCTGCTTAAGAATTTCTTGTCTCTAAGTGCAGCTCACTGCTGCTCACAGCTGTGGTAGATAACTGAAATTGCCTGGGTTAAAAGAGTCAGATTTTCTCAGAAATTCAAACAATGTCACTTTTTTGCTTTGATGTTCCAGAATAGTTTCACAAATATCTACGTCAGCAGAGCCAAGGTCATAGTAATGAAAACTTCCCATGTACCTGCCCTTCAGTCAGCAGAAACCCCAAGTACACCAGGAGCTGTGACACCGGAGCAACTATTTCTTGAGTCTTGCAATGAAATGGGTAGGAGAATAGCAAAATTACTTCTTTCTTTAAACTCGTGAGTTAAACCACATCAGTTTCTTGATTCAGTTCAGAAGGGACCATACCAGGGCCTCCAGGACTGACACACAGGAAGGAACGAGCTACCTGGGGCAGGAGGTGGCAGGACTGCTGTTGGCAGCAGCAGCTTTCAGCATTTGCCAAAATACACCTTGAGGTGGACCCTGGGAGACATCTGAAAAGATCCAAGGGCTTGCTGATGTCAAAAGGGACAATCCCGCTGTTCCCAGCTTCTCTTGCACTGGCCGCGTGCTCATCTGACCTCTCAGGAAAGTGCTTCAGCTTTCTGCCAGCAAAATAACAGTTCAGGAGGTAAAAAAAAAAAAAAAAAAAAGGCACAGGAGAAGCAGGAGGAGTGCCTGGACTACAGGATGAGAGAGAGGAAGCCCAGTAGGAAGCAGCAAGCTGTTAGATGAACTCTAAGGTGTCATGAAACTTCACGCTTCAAGACCTAGGTTAAAATTGCTATTTGAACAATTCATTATTTCAGGCACATAAGCACTTTTAGGGAAGTGAAACAAAAGAAGCAAACTTCATTTAAATACAGGTTGGGAACAACTGTCAAGAGGAACAAGGTCAGCATCAATTCCCTTGATCGTATCCCTTATTGCTGTAGAGTACAAACCACTTTATCTTTTAATGGTTGAACTGATTAATATGACTAGTTAAAACTGCTAGCCTTCATGGGATGAAGAGAAACAGATATATGCAAACATGTGTTGAAAATTAAAGGGTGGTAAGAAGGTAAGAAATGAGTAGGTCATCCCCCCAAACTCTGCACAAAACACAACCTTTAGTAGCCAAATTCGGAACTGTGGTTCCCAGACCCATTTCAGAGTTGCCAGCTGTGTGTCAGACTTGAGGATGACCTTATTTGCACTGAAGTGCATTGCCTCCTTTGCAACAATACTTCTGGTCTGATGAAAGATAAGAGAAAAGAACTTGCATCTTTAGTCACAACACACCCCGAGCTCAAAATAACACTCAAAAAAGAAAACAAAAACAAAACAACAACAACAAAAGAGAGTGGTGCTCATGGCTGGCACAGCTCTGAGACAACTCAACCACTGGCTTTTTCTCTTTCAGTTTTCGCAATATAACCCAAAATATCTTGGTTTCATCCGGATTCCTGTCAAGAATACTGCTGAGAGCTCAGAACTTTTTATAAAATAGATTTACTGGGAAGCTGGGAACAAATCCATTTAGATGAATTGTAAAATGAGGGCTTAGCATTCAGCGGCACAAAATGACAGGCACATGCTGAAATGAATTAACCCCACTGGCTTGGATGTAATACCTTGTGTCTTTAAATGTATTATTCCTCCATTTCTAAAACTATTTAAAAAGAAAAACTCCTAAAATGTCGTGAGAGTAAAGGAAGGGACTGAAAGAAGAATTGAGCTCCTCATTCTGGTTTTGATTTCTTAGTGATCTTAGCAAATCACTAACTCATTCTTCACTTTCTGCCTCATAAAACTGAGAAAAAAAAAACTTGATATATATCTGACACTTTTAATATGAAAAGCACTTTAGAGAAGCTTTTTGACACAGGATGAAAGATTGTACTTTGCCATACAGAATAGCTGTATTACCTGACACGCTCATTATACACTGTCAGAGAGCAACAACTTTCAGCATATTTTCCTCTTATTATTCCTCACTCTTTGACTGTGTTCAGTAATTACGGATGGAATTTTGTAGATTGCTTTAGTGACTTAGGAAAGTAATTCCCTCGGAAATCCAGACAAACCTGTTTCTCAATTGTTCAGAAACGTTTTGAAGTATACAGGTATTTGGGTAGGTTTTTTTTTGTAATGCCGCCTTCTCAGTCCACACAGTTTAAAAAACAGGAATCATCCTTATTTAAAATCTCTGGCATTTCTTATTGTTATAAGTGGAAAATAACCCAAGCGAACTATTTCTTCTGTCTGATGTCACTAAACACTGCACACATGCCTACACAAGCAGCTTTCACTTCACAAACACAATTATTTATGATTTCTACACTTCTATTTTTGGGTCACAATTCAGAGCCGGTTTTGCTGCTTCTCTCTATTTGCCTCTGTTGTGTGGGCTGTACAGAGGCACAAAGATAAGATGACCACATTGTGAACATTACATGATCGTTTTTGCTGCACACATTAGCCGGGCTCCCCTGGCTGTGCTTATAGCTATTGGAATTTCTCTAGCAAATCAGAATGATTTTTGGCACACTTCAGGCTCACTCTCTTTCAGCAGAAATTGGCCTGCCTATTTTAGAAACAATCAGAAAGCACCAACCACACATTTATTTGACTACCTGACCTGCCCTTCAAAACAGTCATTACCATGCAGAATAATGACATTCTGCAAAGAGGAAAGTGCCATTCTCAAAAACAGTGAATGCTTTTAGGAATCATTGCAGCAAGCCAAACAATGCTGTTCAGCCAATGAACTGACTTCACTCCTAAAAATACTTCTTTGTATGTCAGTGAAAATTATGTCCAGACACACTAAACAAGGAGGCTGTATGTTACTTGTGGGTGGCAGCCAGCCGAGACTGCTATCTCACCACCCATCTGCTTCTTCCACAGTGCCAAATCCTAGGACCTTTATTAAAAACAGGACTTGAATTATGCAATTTGCCAGACTCTGCCCCTTTCCTACTACTGACTCTAATGGAGTGTCATACTTGTGTCTAGAGGAAGGAAAAAAAAAAACCCTGCTTCTCTTCCACTGGCTTGCACAGGAGGTTCAGCCAAAATACACCAGTTGCTGTTGAAAATTCTTCGAAAATTCATGGCTCTGTATTTCTATTTCTTCCTCACGCCAGTACATTTTCCGATTTTCATCAGGATGAGTCATTAGAGAGAATAACTATAGAGAACAGCCAAGTGCAAAGGAATCTTAAGGGATGTCTCCTAACAAGGGTGCGTCTCTTCACAAGCTCTATACCATGGAGCGCTGCACAGAAATGGCTGCAGCAGAGAATGACAAAAACATGGGCTGGAGAATGAGCTGGTGAGGGGATCCAGGACTCCTCACAGCTGATCTCCTCACAGGAGATCTTCACCTGAGGCTGCCTTGCGCCTGTGAACACATCCAAAGTTTAATTTTGATCATATGCTGTGAACATTGTCTGTGACTAACAAGATGTTCCAGATTCCAGGACTATTCCAGGACCAACTCATTTCCAAAGACCTATAGCAAAACAGAAATTTGGAAAGAATTTTAAACATTATTGTCTGTCTTTTTAACCAAAACTAAGGAGAGTAAGATATATATTCAAAAACCCCATGAATAGCTTGAATCACCTGCTGAACTACAGGATTGCTATATAAACCATTTTCATGTATTTACATGAAAATTCTGAACTATATATTGGGGAACAATTAATGTATTTTTACCAGCTGGACAATACTATATTATATAGAATGAATGCACACTTGAAAAAGGAGGCGCTATTGAGAGGCATCATTTGCTCTCGATTGTGAACAGTCAAATTTGGCAACTTAATAGATCACTGTATCGCTGTACAGGAACTAACCAACACACTGCAGGACAGTGTACAACAAACGTATGCCACATTTCAGCTGAAATATTATAAAATGTTGTAAAGCAGAACTGAGTAAGAATGATTAAACTAAAGCAAAACAACTCCCTCCCTCCCGCTTTGTTTTCCCAATTATCAGGCCTAGCATAAAGGACACAGCCAGCATAAAGATGAACCAATAATCAAATTGTATTTGATACAAAAGGGTCAGTCCATGGGTGAGCGCTGGGGGTACAAACAAGTCAGATTAAACATAATTGACACCAATCCCAATGACCCCAACAACGACACCGCACAACCAACAATGGGTGGGATAAATGGTGACATGCAGTCTCCTATAGAAGGGATGGGAGACAACCAGGTCAACAAGCCAAACACATAAGACCAAGGAAGCCACACACCGAACCTCCACACAGCCCGCGTTTACAAAAGCCAGACCTGACCAGAGCCCAGTCCCAGGGAGGCGGGAGGATCCTTCCCCGACAGGGAACTCTGCACAGGGCACCCACCTCACAGACAGACACTGCCCCTCCTGCAAGGGGTCCCAGCTGTTATCCCTGCGTGGGACCCCTGACCTTGGGTCACTCACTGCGGGACCCCTGGGGCTCCTTTACCCAATGGCTCTGTCTGCCAGGCCGCCCCACCCTGGGGGGAAGCCTAAAGGGAAACTCACCCCCCTTGGGAAGGGCTGGGGGAATCACCCAGATGTCAGCCTGAATGTGGGGCTGGGGGCTGAAACCCAGCATTTCACCCCTACACAGGTTTTGTTCCTTTGGAACTAAAGATTACTTTTAGTTTGCTCATTGTCCTTTTGGGGAAACTTTAACCCAGTCAGTAGATGAAACTCTGTGTTCTGTCTTTTGGCTTAAATCTTTTTGACACTTTCAGAAGTCCTTTCCAACACTTTTATCATTTATAAATGCTTCATAAGGCACAGCTGATGCTAATATGCTTTTCTGAACATTTTTACATTTAACATGGTAAGATTTTTACCCTATAATTTTGCTTTTTCACTTCTTTTTAGATTTATATAAAAAAAATAATGATTTTCTTACTATAAATCATTCCACTTCAGGCAATAAGGAAGGTGTATGCATGGCACAGGGATGTGAGGAGTGTGACTAGCAGAGGAAATCCCACTTTAAACGGAATATAACCAGAAATGGAAAACTTGCTAGAAAAAAAGTCATGTCTAACTCAAGTGTGACAGGGCTGCTGTGTTCTTAAATAAATCAGTATTAGCAAAGACCACAAGAAAAAATACAGCTTCCGTTAACGGTGTTATGCTGTGTATCTTTTGCATGCATTCAAAAATATTGCATGATTATCAGAATAAACTGAAAACAGACCAGAGGAAGCTTTCTGAAGACTGCAGAAATGCACAGCAAAACTTTGTATATACTCCAAATAAACAAAGTTGCAGTGGGAATGTTGACTTTTTCAAATATATCTGGCTGTTCTACAGAATACCTGTAGTGAGTAAAGAGCAGTGTCTGTTATATTATGGTAAAAGCTCACCTTGTCTCAAAATTTCTATTGGTTAACAGTTTAGGCTTAAGGGTCAGTAGAAAAAAAGTCTTTGGGTTTTTTCTTTGTTTAATTTAGGAAGTAAGAGTAACTCCCTTTTATAAACAACATGCACTCTGGGGCCAAGATAATTTTACTGTGCACTTGTTATTTAAATGAGTGCAGTGTCTCCATATGGCCATATGGATGCTAGATATATGTTATATACTCAAGGGGCATTGAAGGGTTTAAAGTACATGTGTTAACAAATAATGCTGAGTTGGCACCCATGCACTGCTGTCTCCACTACAGCATACAGTAATATATTCTAGCTTTTCATTTATTATTTTCCTTAGAACTATTTTTAAGAGCTAAAAAGCACCTGGGGATTTCACAGAGACTTTACTTTATAATCAGGTTATTTCAAGAATTGAACTACTGGAAGCATCCTATGGCTCGCAGTCAGTTCTGGTGTGGTAAATCATACTTTTATCTGTGCTCTTCAAAGCAAAACCAAAACCAAATTCCATATATAAAACTATAAATATTGGTTAAATCTAGAATTCCCAGACAAGCTTCTTAGTATTAACACTTCTCATTTATTATGATACTATGTTAATTCATGCCAGATGGAGACTATTCAAATGTTCATGACTTGTACTTGTCACGAACATATGTTCCTGAAATAATGGAGTGGTTTCTTAGCAAACAACATCCCATATTTAAAGACCTATGATGAGGCTCATAAAAGAAAAACATAAACAGAGAAGGGCACAGCTGGAAAAGGAAAACTTCAGGTTCCTCACTACCTGGAGGGCTATGGAGGGTAACGGATTCTCTGCACACTCCTAGCTGTATGCTGGGCAGAGAGCTTTAACCTATTCCAACCAGCTGAACAGTCTGTACTTTCTGACTGCCCCACATCAGAGCAATTTTACTTGTACATTCAAGACAAATACTTACAGCGCAGGGGAAAGCAAACTAAAAATTAGGTGTTCAAAATCCTGCATTTCATTTCAAGGCCTGCCTTGTAGAAATGCACAGGGTGAACACGTGTATCCTTGGGAACTGTCAACTAGATCTGTGCTTGAATATGGAGCTGGAATTTGGGTCTTGTTACTATAAACCCATGGATAATAAAGGCTTGCTCTCACAATGCTGTCATTGATTAAGCCATGAGAGATAGGTGCTGTAGAAAAAAAAAAGTATATGATCTTTATGTTTTTTAATATTCTGCTTAATTAATACAATAGATTTCTCAGCCTGCTGCCATAATGTCCTTGAATTATAAGCACAGTTCTTCCTTACGTATGTGACTGATTCCTACTGCTACAGCTATCTTCCACCTGAATGCTTCATTTCCAATTCAATGAAATGACTGCTTTTGGTTTTTGCCCTAAATTGCAAAGTATCTCCAATTAACTTTGTTGCAGCTGGGCTGGTTTCTGATTGTGAGGTTATGATCTTTTTTCCCCCCCCTTTGAAACAGTCAGTTATGAAATTATTATTGCTAACGCAATGAAATGATTCATAACGCCATCTAAGTTTATCAAGGAAAGATACAAACTCCAAACTAAACTTCTGGCCCTATCCTGGTTGAAACCAGGACATCTGTCATAACTAGAACTTTTCCAAACTCTTTCTGCTTATGTTTGAATGTGAAGATTTGGAAAAACAGAAAGGTGAATGGTGGATTAACTTTGAAAAAAAAAATAAAAATGCAGCAGAGTTGAAAATGCAGCAGAGTTGATTTTACTGTGCCAGTCAACAAAAACTGGACACCCACACCCTATGCAGTCTGTATATATGCAACAAATTATAATTCAAATCCAGTAGATTATTAAACTATCAGACTGACACTCTTCAGCGTATGAGAAAATGAGTGCAACTAGTTTATTTAACAGGTATTTTCACTTAAGGTGCCCATTTTATCTTCCAAACTGACTGTCAGAGATCCCAGTTCCCCAAAGGGGACACTGGTTGCAGCTGCATGTTTACATTTCGGAGGCTTCACAAATCCATCTGACTAATCCAGTCAGTTAACAGCCTAGTAATGTACACCATCTTTTAGGCTGCTCAGGGTCGGGATACTGTCCATTTTGGAAGGGCAGATGAGTGAAAGGAAGAGATAGGAAATGCCTCTAAGAAATCTTTAGATTTTGGTTTATCGTGACAGAATGAGTTTCTGCAGCACCGAAAAGACCGTTATAATGTTTACTGAGTTCTGCCAGCAGTAATGGCAGCATGTTTCTCCCCCTATGCTTACTCAATGTGCATAGAAAATGAAAACCTGTTGGATGAGATAATAAAATGTGCATGTGTTCTGCCTGATAGCAGTAGCCCTGGTGATAATCCCATGAATTCCCAAAATATGTCCCAGCATGATTCAGAGGACAAGTATTACATCCTGCACAGAAAAAGAAGAGATGGTAGTCGGAATGACCAAAACCTCCAGCCTAACAAACAAACCTCCACACAACTGTTTCTTTCAGAAAAAAGCTAAAAGCAAGCAGAGACACCCACAAAGCAAGTATTCAGCCTTCAGTCAAACATAATCTAAAAATCCCCATCACTCAATAAAATGCATCAAAGTTTTAATTTGTCTCATATATACTTTGTTTACAAGCCATGAGAAATGATACACCTTCCCATGGCTGAGACAGTCTGCTCTTGAACGTGAAGGATAGTACCCTAAACATATTGTTTTCACCATATGATAAGAGCTGTTGTAGAGAAAAGAATCGAGAAACGCCATCATTTTTGTTCTTGTGTGTATTTAAGCATTACTTCAGAAAGCGGCAGCTTTCTGGTTTCAGTCTTCTGAAGGAGTGGGTAAATGAAGGAAAAGTTGAAAATATTTTGTATGCTCTTTAGAAGTGGTGATCTAAGGTTACTTACGCCTAGAACATGTGTGTGTCTGTTCGCACATAAGCCAGACACATATACAGGCGTATATATGTAAACATAAATATGAACAGCTTTTTAACTAGATAGTGCTACTTTTTTTTTTTTTTTTTTTTTTTGAAAATATCCAAAAGATACTGTCAGTAACCAAGCAGAAAAAGAAATACATTCTTGTTCTTTTTTTTAAATGATTTTTTCAATCGTTTTTTACTACAGACCATTTAACTTGCTCTCTCCTTCAGTGACAGAGGACAAATCAAAAACTGTCAGGTATTTTAAACTGTGATCTGTACTACACTTGAAGTTTGAACCACAGCTCAAAATCATTGGACTCAGACCTACAATTGTTGCTATTCCTAGACATGTCACAACATTCAGCTCTGCTAGAGGCACATGGATTCTGCCTAATTCAAAAATAGGACAAAACGTTGTTCAAGGCAAAGTCGTCCTACAAAGCCACACCACCTATGAACAATCCAAATAGCGATGTATTCTCATCTCCTCATCACACCGGTACAGCTCAGCAGCTGATTCATCTACTAAGCCTCTTTCCCATGCCAATGCTTTTTTTACCTGTGCAGCTTTCAAATATTTTACCCTTAAACAGTGATCTATTCTCTGAGCTTTCTCTTGCTCCTATTCCCAGTCTGGTTCCCAGATTCACCCTGAAGCTGTTTTTGTTACACTTGCAGTCTCACCTTCTCCCAGAATGCATCTCTCATATCTCCTCAGTAAACACATCTTCTCCTTCCCTTTTTTGTAGGCACATTCAGCATCTTGCTAAAGTGTCAGCCTCCTAACCAGCCCTCCTGAAGGAATGGTTCCACACCTCACTTGTGACTTTTCAATCATTTGCTATGCATAGGTGAGGACTTTCACGACATATTTGAATATATTCAGTCAACGAACAGCATTCTTCACAGACAATGCACAACTACACTCGGTTATAAGGATGACATCAGTGACCAGCAAAAGTTGCAACTACTGCTGTCCATAACAAGTTCCATCACTAAATCCATGTATAAATATTTTTCTATTGTCAACTCTAAAGATGATGGTAATTTGTTTGAACACATGCGTGTATACTTCTAGGGTCATGATTTGTTTCTTCACATTGAGCAAAATTACTCCAGGAAAGTCTTTAACAAAAGGATAAATTACTCCGTCATAACGGGTTGCACAAAAACTTTATCCTAGGTTAGTGGTAAAACTTGACTGTAATGAAATGTTCCGGGTGCCAACTGGGACATAAGAGATAAGGAAAGAAAAGATACCATGTATCTGCAAGTATTTGAAAAGTAGGAACTCCCAAAAGCAGCAGGAGATACCGGCTGTAATACTGAGTCTGCTACAGTAGTACTCCATAAGGGATGTTCTGGAGCATCTAACATATGTGAGGAAAAAACTTGGAAATCAATGCTTCTTGAAGGACTTATTTCTATTGACCCTTTGAAAAGACTGCATGACTTTTCCTAACATTGCTGAACATCAAGACTGCACCAAAGGAAAAAATATTCCAAACAACAAACCCATCAGAAGTCAAAATTCTTTACAGAGTGCAATAAAAGAAACCCTATATTCCAAGTCTGAAATAGTACATCTTCCTTCTATTCAGTGAATAAATCAGTGTTACTACACACAGTGAAAAGGGGAAAAAGAACACTCTGCACTTCATTTGAAATATACTGCCCATACTCAGTTTTGTATTCCTTCTGTTATTCAGTGAGTAATGTTTTACCACACCACTTGCCTAGATTAAGAATGTCTCAATCTACATACTTATCATTTAAAACCACGATTCCCCCTAAGGGAACACAATGGGAGTACATGATGTTAATTAGCCTTATGGCATTATATCCCAATTCTGTGTTCAGTACACCACTGTTGTTGCATTCCCAATGCCGATTCCTTCAACCTCTTATGAAAAGGATCTGCACTTAGTCAACTTAGCGCATATTACTTTCTCATAAGGGAAAAAGACTCATGTAAAACGTATCGGCCTGAAGTGAACACCACTAAAACATTAATGAACTGTTCTTTAAATAGACATCCCTTTTATGTTCATTTTATCCTAGTGTCATGTGAAACTGCTTGACATGTTTTGTTTGGCTGGTTTTTCAAAGAGTGCAAATCTTACTCAGTCCAACTTTTAGGCCCCTGCAGCCCATTCATCCAATTAAAGGACTGCAGAATGAAAACAGAAAAAGCGTTTTGTGGAGCTTCAGAAATATTGTCTCTCAGGAAGGCTGCCTGGAAAAAGTGAACAAACCCATTGTGTAAACTGGTGCATTCCGATAGAATAAAATTGCTCCTCAAAGTCTCTTTATCCAGCATGGATTACTGAGTCCTGATAGCTGTAGGTTAGTTGAAGGTAGAGTCTATCGGAGACAGGAAAGCTCTTATTACCTTTTATTATAACACATCCTCCCCCCATAATCTATAAAAAAGCCTCTAGGAGCCCATTCATTTCTACACCTCTTTGCCGCCTTTCAGCTTCAATAATGCCGAGTACAATTCAGTACTCTTTTTCAGCCCACTGTAGTTTTTGTATGTGTTCACATGCTAAATATTCCTAAAATGCCCTTGGGAAAGATAGACTGCCATTTATCATTTCAGATTCTTGGGAACTGCAGTTCTTGCAGCTACCCGGGAATATTGTTTCAGGTAGTTCTGCTAAACCCTGGAACCTTACCACCTGACCACACTAAGTGAAATTGATTTTCATGCAAAGTACCATGTGATACTCTTTTATATATATATATATATATATATATATGTAATATAAATAAATAGCAGAGGAAGACATTTAAAACTGGGCTGACAAGCAAATGCTAAACATCGAGTTTTTATGATTACTGAACTAAGATTTAAGGAAGTTCACAGCGATAACTGCACAAGACTAATTATGCTCTGCTTCACGCTGATTGAAAACTCAGGAATGCTGCTTGATTGACCAGATTTCAGGCACACACACACACACACACACTCTTCCTCTTCAAAGGGAGAAGAGTGAACTAGGTGCACAAACTCATTCTCCTTTTTCCTTAAGAAAGAGCAGAAAACCACAAAAATTGAGGTACCATTCACTTATCCTACTCTCCAATACATTCACAGTGTTGATAACCTTAACATTAATTCAGCCCCTTTGCTTCCCTAGAACCAGAGGATGCCCCCTTTTAAACTGCCCACAGATTAAAGCAGGGACCACTCCAAAAGCAAGTTCACATTTAGACTGGTTTGAATGAACCTCAAATTTCCAATAAATGTGATATAAAGCTGAAGAATTTTGCAGATGAATCAGCTGTGAAAATTGGTTGCTACAGCCCACTGCGTGGTACCTGCATATCTTGGATAATAGTGGGGCAGTTAGTTTAGACGCTGCTTTGCCACTGTGGTTAGGATGTGTTTCTAAGAAATACATTCACACTGCCTGGTTTGTTTGGTTGTTGTTTTTTTTTTTTCCTTCTCTATTTAGAAAGTAAATCCTTGCTTATTCTCACATGGGATTGATGTGCCACCATACTGCAATGATTTAACTTGAGATCTGGGACAGTAATTTGCCAGAATAAATCATATCCTGCTATGAAAAGAACCACGCACTTCCTGAAGGCTTGAAATTTCCTAATTATCAACAAAAATGTTGATCAGAAGCCTGGACTTCTAATTCATATTTAACAAACAGGATTCTTGGCAGAGCTTATTGCAAAACTAATGTGAGAGGAAGGAAACCCCAGTGGTCCTGTCTGTATTCTTCACAAATTTGTTCATGGAGCTGTCACATATTGGCAAGGAATGCCTCTTGTTTTTGTTCCAATACATTAGCAAAAGTTTTAACCTTGTATTCAAGAGCCTTTTGTAGCTTCTTAGAGACCAATTTGTTGGGTTTTTTTAATATGTAAAAGTGAAATGTAGCATTGAGAATATATTTTCTCTTTTTTTTTTTTTTTAATGCAGTATATCATGACCATTTTCATATCGGACAATACTTTTTAATTAATTTTCTAATTGGCAATTACTAACCCAAAAGCATTTATTAAGGGAAAGATTACACTAACAAGCTTAATTGAATTATTATTATTACAGTTTTGCCTGCTGTTGAAATTTGTCATTATTTTCTATTAACAGAAGGAAGGTAACTTTCTTACCAACATATCATAATTACTGATTTTATACACATGTCTGGGTTAATATATTCTACATTTTAATTTAAATATATACTAAAACATTTGGATGCTTTCCCTGAAATTCATCATAACATCTTATGAAAAATTATTGAAAAAATTATGAAGTGAATATTATAACTTTATTTTCTGTGTACTAGTACAATATGAATAATTAATCACTCAAAATTATTTCTTAATTTCTGAATTCTAAATGTCCTTATAATACATATGAATACATATATGTACATACAAATATTTGATTTTTAGAATTTTCCTTCTCTGCTAATTTGATGAAGTCACTGCATCACTAACAACAAATATGAATTTAGTATATCAGAACCTAACAAAGGCACTTGGAATATACTTACGTTTCAGTTCTCATAAATAACTATCAACCGTTTAGATTTATATTTGAAATAGCTTTAAATAAAATAAATTTATTTTCTCATCAATGAGTATTGTTAAACATGTCTCTCTATTCAGTTATACATGAAAGAAGCTAATAAATCTTCACCTTCAAATGAGAGAAACTTGATGAAAATAGGCAGCTTACAAATTAAATCCTTATTTACTTGTTTACTGTATGACAAGTTAAAAAAGGATTCTTCCTTAAATGAGGCAAATTATGGTTAAATTAACTCCATTAATAACTTTGATGTCAAGAGAGTCACACATAGTGAATTATAAAAAAGAATTAAAAATTCAAACAAAGCATTAAAATAATATTTGCTGTCAAAGGATTTGGACTGGCAAATCAAACAGTTGCCCAAGCTAATAGTGGTTAAAGAACATGCTCCATAAGCATGTAGTTGATGGAAAGTACTAAAGTAAATGCTTAAAATAGTTCCTTTGGGGGGGGAGGGAAAGCCTTCTGTGGAGAATATTTCAACATGGTAAGATTAAAATACTACAGTGGTATCACAGAAATTTGTACAGGATTAGAATATGTGATATCAGAAGGTATCACATTCCCACTTGTGATATCCATTCCCATTTCAGGTTCCCTCCTCTCCATTTTCCTTTTTAAACTTCTCAAAGCCCCCTTATGCAGTTTGTGCAAGTCACTCGTTCATCAGCCTCCGAAAACAGCCATCTCTCTTTTTCAAGGTTATCTATAAGGTGAACTTAAAAGCAAATGTAATAACTATGAAACCACTGAATTGCAAACCTAAGACTACAGTATTCTCAAAACTTCATTAAGAGATGAAACTCTGTAATTCCAAGCGTATTTGTTTGGGAATTCCTGGAGCATTAGGTCCCAAAATAAAAAATGTTCTTAGGTGCCTTTCTCTTATTTTGTAGCTTACATTCTTGCGGCATTTAGGGTGATGTTAACATCCTTTTCCTGGGGATGGGATGAAAAACGTTTTCCAGAACCAATTGTTAAGTGTATAAGAATTAAATCTTCCTCTGAACTCCTAGAAAAATTATTTGCCTGCCTTACAGTAAAATTAACGACCTGAACAATTTAATCTGTTAATATACGGAATCCTCAAAGCCAAAGCTTTTATTGTCTTCAACTAGACCTGTAGGACAAGAACACTTTATAAGAAAGCATGGCTATAAATATAAACTTTGGATGTCAGCTACCAACTGGCATTATAAAATAATGACCTTTTTCGGCTAGGAAGACCTTCTGCCCTCTTAGACTTTGGGGCTGTGTGCAGAGTAGATAGGGTCTTCAGAGATGACAGTGAAGCAGAAACAAGATGATGTACTTAATCATATTCAAAAAACCATGATCACCTTCACCACCTCACAGCAAGTGCTGTTACAGTATAAATTCAGTCAAGACGAAAGGAGATATCTGTACTCTTACTTTGGCTCACAGTTTGAGCTCACACTGGAAATCAAAATTTTTGACAGCCCCCTTGTTCAAGTTCAGCAAAAGTTGGGAATGAGACAAATGGATCATCAGCTGGGGAAACTTTTACACACTAACTTTTAAAATTTATGTGAAATTACTGCTGGCCTGGAGGGCAGCTGTATGGATGCCGTCACTGGCCTGGCTCATTCCTTCCAAACCAAGCCACTCAGTTTGACAATCTTGTTCATGTTCTTACACCTCACTCCTACTATCCTGGCCTTAATGCATCACCAAAATAGCGATTCATGCAGTGAAGGTAATCTGTGATCACTCCCATGTTACCCACAGTTATGAATGGGAGACAAGATATGTGTGATACAAGATGAGATGAAAAGTTTGAGTTTTGCCCCAACCACAAGTGGCTCAGACCTATCTAGGCAAATCACCCGTGGGGAAAAGCAGAGACAAAAGCATGCGGGATCAAACGTTACAGCACACAAAAGCCCACGTGCAGTTTTAGCTATTAAGGCAGAATACACACATCTAAAGAAAGTTGTTGTCTGTATCATCAGTTACTTCTTTATTGTGACATGAACTTTTTTGACATCTACTAAAACCCTTAAAACCAGTGTTATCCAGTGAGGATATGCACATCAGTATTCTCTCAGTATGTTCCCTCTTCTCCAAGTACTACATCGAGCTAATGGATGTAGCAACATCCCAGTCCCCTGTGTTTCTGTCAGTCCGGAGACTGGTTACAGAAGAAACATTGATTTCGACTACTGAAGTACGTTTTTATAGTTAGCAAGCAACCAGATTGCTTTGGGTACTGGATTTTATGCATTACTTTCAAATCAGTGTAGCTAGATTAAATTAGTTTAGGAAAAGAAGAGATAATGAATATCGCACAAGTGTGGACTTCTAAATTATTGTAAGAATTACAGTTGATCCACAGTAATTTCTCAGTCCCTTGTTGCAAGAAGCATGTGGGACATGGACTCAATCCCTTTTCTTTGATATTATTTCTATCCTCCACTTCTATTGGCAGCCCCATAATGGAACTCTTTGAAAGCAGCTGAGCTGGGAATATAACAAAGAAACAGGATCATGTGTGGAAAGTGCTAAAACTGTTGAAAAAACAAACTTGAATTTGACAGATAACTTTAATGTATAGAAATATGATGATTAAAGATAAAAAATTATGGAAAAAACATTTTTCCTCCCATTGATTTATAATCTCATAGAAGAAAAAAGTAGCTTCTATGTTGTTAGATGAGAGGGAACTTCTAGATCTTTTTGTTAAATATGTTGTTTGTTTTTTTTTTTAAATTGGGAAAAGGGGGTCTTGGAAGTTGGGTCTGTAATATTATGGCAGTTATATGACAGTGCATAAAAAGCTCTGTGTGCTCTTATAACACACCCTTCCTCTCTTTCAGCTTAATTCTGACCACAGTTTCCACTAGCTTTCCAGGGCTCAGCACAGCTGACTTGTTTTAGTTCTCCATCTGCTGAAAAGGTGGTTCTTCTACTACCCAGAAGCCCCTTTTCTCCATCAGAACATACAGCGAGACCTCTCCTGGCACCTCACACTCTTTTTCTACGCTGAAAGGGCCTGTCAGGCTACAAGATGACATGCACCAAGTCATTACATTTCCTTTTTCTGCGCCTCCAGCTTGCAACAAGGTTTATGCAGCAACAACAGTCTGGTTTTCTTTGCATTGTTTTTCTTATTTATTAGTGTTGTGTTTCTGCCACAGTGACTTAATTTGTGCAGCTAACAGTATTGTCTCACCCACCTTCCTGCTGTCAGCAGGAAAGGAAATTAATGCTTGGCACTGATGGCTGCTGGTGAGTTTGTAAGGCTAAACACTTTGGTTTTACTTAACTCAATTTTATTCTTTCTGTTCTGTCCTCTAGGATTGGCATTAATGCCCCACAGGCAAATGAAATGCAGTGTTCCAAAACTACTTATTTGCTATGCGATTTATTTGCTACATGAATGTTTTTCATTCTTCTCTACCTCTCAGCAAGCTATTCACCATACGTATTTTTTTGTGTGTTGAGAAACAAAAAAAATGTTATGTACTACACAGTGTCAAAAATCTCTTTTTCAATTGCATAGAAGAGGAAAGAGCATGTGGAGGGAGGGAGCAAAGGAGGATTTCACCCACTGCAAATTCCTCGGACCACTCCGAGCTCACCTGGGAAACAAAGGGACTGAAGTCTCCCTCTCAGTGGGCAATTCAATTAGGCTGCCCGCTGCCATTTCCTAGGTGATTACTCTCACCACTGATTCATTTGTTATTCTGTGTAGATGTTTCTTGATTTCCAAACAATGCATTTTGAATAAATAATAGCAAATTCATAGGGGGACGCAGAGAGAAAAGATGCTAACTGTCTCACTGGTAAAGACTCTCAAGATGGGTCTTGAGAGACCCAGATTAAAAGCTCTAAATCAACAAATATTTAATTATTTTATATACAGCAGAAAAACGATTACCAAAAAGTATGAAAAGGACCAACTTCAGAGTAGCAATACAGCATGATGCTAGCTATGGGGATGTGAGAGACTTCTAATCTAATTCATATCAGAGACTGGGGTTGAAATAATCAACACCTTTGAGAAAAACCTCAAAATAATCCAAAAGAGCTTTATCCTTTTCCCTCTAGTGTAGGATGAGATAAGATGCTTGCTTGAACCAGACAGTACACATGAAGTGAGCTAATAATGAACAAAAACAAACAGGTGATTTTGATCTCTTTCCTTCTCTGCCTAATCCGTTTAACCCAATTCCCTTTCTCCATTGACTGGAATACTGACAACTTTAATACAGATGTGAAGCCATTTCCACTCAGTGTGTCCCTGTTTTACTGTCTTTGTGATGTCCATGAAGTTGAGATTTCGGCAAAGCAGTGCCAACTCACCCGTGCCAAGTCCTCAGAAATACCCAGGAGCCCCTTTGCCATGCCACAGGTGGCACTGGGACATGGGACCTGAAGTGTTGCTGTTTTCAGCCAAAACAGAGAAGCAGAAGAGGAGACCGTCCATGGTACTTCTGCCGATCTCCCAGCCAAGGGGCTCTGTCCTAGCAAGGACATCGATACGACTGTCCCAAAGTTGATGTGACAACAGAAGAGGACAGGGATGCAGGACTTGTTTCAAGTTTAAGGTCTTTTGTGTTTGTAGCTGACAGGCTGAAGAGAACTGCACCACAGGCAGCAGAAATGGGTCAAGCACTGGTGATGGGACATCACACTGTGAAGAAAAGCACTGAAGGAGAGAATCTTTTAATAGAGAATCTCTGTTAAAAAAAATAGGTGTCTTTAAATTCAGAAATGTGATTAGAGATTGAACAGTTGCTTCTAAGGTGACATAGTGAAAAGGCTTGCTAAGGATTAGGCAAGAGACACACACAAAAGGGAAAGGTTAAAAAAAAAAAGAAAACTTTTTTTTTATGGAGTATCTACGTAATGTTGAATAAACATAGAACAGTAACCATAAATAACCATAATTTATAACATACGACAATTAAATGAAAAGAGGCAATTCTTCCGTAGTCATAATATAGACAACACTGAAAACATGGAAAAATTAAAGTGAAAAAAAGGTGTAGTTAGTATGTATTAAAAATTAAAAATATTCCCTAGAAACTACACGTGCAAACAAAATACAATTTCTTGTGATGAACAGATTCCCTTCTAACACAAAGAGCTACTTTTATTACCAGAGAGAGGAAACCTCTGGAACACTTAAAAAAGCTCAGAGTACCTAATTATTTTTTTTTAAAGATACAAATCCTGACAGTCCAGCAGAGGGTAACCAAAGATTCAAGGCTTTTAATTATTAAAAAAAATTAAAGATGGTAAGCCTGTCATCTTTGATAAGGAGAAGCTGAGGGAAGATCAGCAAGACAAACTGTTCCAAAGGGAATAAAAAGGCAAATTATTAAAACTGCACACATCAAGAAAAGATAATGACAACTAAGGAAAACACAGACATAAAACTGAAAAAGAAATGGTCAGGAAGACACAGGAATAGAAACAAAATGCATATTTTGTAGGGCTGATGTGCTAGAAAGTGAATAGGAGGTGCCAGGGCATGGCCAGTGCGTTAAATCCCGACATGTACTCAGTAACAGCCTTGATTGCTGCTGCTGGGCTTTACCAGGCTATTGCACTGCCTTCCACCATGGGCAACTCTTCCTGCCACTGCCGGGGGGAAGTCACCCCTGCGCCCCACCATTCACCCTAACAGTATCCATCACTCCTTACTGTCCTTATTGCCAAGAGAAATCCTGCTTAACGAGCCTTTTTTTTAATGCTGCAGTTCCACAACTCCTTTTGTCCACCAGAGAAATGTTTACAAACGGAAGAGATGTCTGAAGGAGTCCCTCCCAAAAAGCAGAAAGAATGAAAATGCCTTCAGGAACAAACGCAAGGAAAGGATTTGCATCCTTTTGCTTTCTTCAGACAAGGTAAAAGGAATTCCTTGCTAAGAAAATTGTAAAATTAACAGGTTTGGAATAAGAAAAAAGTTTTGAAAAAGCTCATGGAGAAAAAGTCCTATCAACTAGAAATCAGCCGCCTCATCTTCAAATCCTATCACTATGATAATGTTCATAGATGATTTAGGAAATACAATTTTAAAATTAATTCCCTTTGGACAAAAAGTTCAACAAGTTTTAATAAAACTTTTGAATTACAAATAATGATTGTGTTAGTTACTGAGACACTAAACTATAGTCTGTTTTTCTCTCTGCTTCTAAACTGAAGATTACTTTGCTCAAAAGCATTGCGTTATTTAAGATCAGTGATTCCAAGACCAGAGCTCCAAACTCACTCTGGCATTTCAGAACAGACTTGCCTCTGATGTGGCTATGTTCATCCAATGAATATTCCTCCTCATTTCAGTTCTAAAAGAATACCAAAAATGTGTCATTTTCTTAAATTGCCAGAGAGGAAAGAGGAAAAGCTGAAGAAAACCTGCATGTTTAAAAACACTGAACTCATTCCTGAATGGCATTGATATTTGTAGAGTTCTTATTGGGTGGACCGATTTCTTCCTGTTGAAATAAGCAGAGCAGCTTTCACAGGACAGCGCAGAAGACATGAGGTGGCCAAGGTCTTACACAGACCCTTCCTTCCCTGTCTGTTCCGTTTCTATGAATGTGCCTTTATATGAAGAACCGAGACCATTTTCCAGAATACTGCTCTTTTTTTTCCACTTACCTGAACCTACAGAAAATGCCCTTTGATGGTGATTTTCTCCTTTCAAGTTCATGCAGAGGAAGTCAAGCAAACCTTCCACTGCTTATGCCACACAGCAGTTTACAAAGGGGGTCTAGGTTTTAATAATTTAAAAAGACTTGGTGAGCAATTTATATTCTTTTGCTAGCCTATAAAATAAGTAAGAATGTCTTCCCAATAATTATTTCAAAAAATAATTTCTTAGGGCTTGATTTCCAATTCAATCCAACGATAAATCTAGTAAGAAATTTATATGACTTTATTTAAAGTATCTAATTGAATGATTTAGCTTTGTGTAAATGTAATGAGCCATTTCATAAAATCAATAACATTGTAAAGTATAAACTAAATTATTATAAATGAAGGCAATAAAAAAAGAACTCCTCTGTATTAGGAAGGGTGACACCTGATTAATGGGTTATTATTGTAGGTTGCAATAAAGCAGGCAGAAGATATTGGGATGAAATTTTCAAAGGTACAAAGGTTTGCTGTCCAGCCTGCATAGAGCATGTATGCTAGGAGTCTAACTTTCAGAAACATAGTGGACATTCTCAAAAACATCAGCTATTCGTGCGAGAGTCATATGTTCCCATGGATGTCAGTCCACGCAGGGCAGAGAACTCACCCCTGCCCGTGAATACGCCTCCCCTGCCACTCCTGGGCACAGCAACGGATTTCACTGCATTGCTGTTTCAAACACACTTGCTTAAAGCCCTCCTCGGACACGTAGGGACACGGAGGCAGAGATGGGTGTGAGATTGTGCTGCCTCTGCTCCAGACCGGTGCTGCTGGAGGCACCCCTGGCGCAGGGTGTCGCGCTCCCCACCCTCCGTTCTGGCTTGGGCACGGAGCCGAGCACGGGCAACTTCTTCAAGCAAAGCTGCCTCGCGTGTGACCATGCACAGGCAGAAGGAGATAGTCTCTGTCTACATGTACCCATGTAAGTAATGGTGGCCTTGAAAAACACACTCTCTCATGCAGGAGTTTGACTGGAAAGCTGTGTTCACACAAACACTGTTAAAACACACAGGTCTGAATTTTCCATGAATAAGATCTTAATAAATTCCATCACTTTCTTACCAAATACATGCTAATTTCCTTCTCTGAGTAACACATTTAGAATACTGTTATTTAGGCAAATGACTACTTTTAAACGTTATTTGCTAACCAACAAAACCGAAGGGCTAAAAACCACAAAAGTGAACATTAAAGTGTGATAAGTATAGTTTACTTTACATGCTTGCCACATTTTCCACATATCTGCCCATACTGCTACGTATCTCCAAACTTTACACATTATAAAAACTGAGTTCCAAAGCCAAAGTAATAATTCACATTTAGAAACGCTGCATCTATTTTTCTTCTTTCCTACAGTAAAGTACAATATACTCAGAAATTTTCAGAAAAGCTTAATGTTTATATACATGGATGGAATTTGATTTGCAAGCATGCAAAGTAGTTCCATATGCTTACACTGATATATCACTGCATGCATAAACAAAATTTTGATATTCATATATACATATCAGTATTAGTATATGGGCATATATATATGTATTCACGTCAATAATTCATATAACAATGTTATATAATACATATTTTATGCAACAATATGCATCACCTAACCACATGATACCTATTATTTACATATTTACTATATATTAAATGTCATATATATGTGTACATATTTAAAGCATAATCAACTAATCAGCTGCTGAATTCTATTTAGAATATAAATATAACTATATTAAACAGTTATGTCTTGATCCTGATAGCAGCAATTCATATGCTTAGACTAGCCAATATCAACTTCAAATCTGAAATCAATGACATTAGGATGTAGCTTTAGATGCAGCCTAGGTATTAAAAGGCATACAGCCATGTTACAACCAAAATGGTATATTATCCTAAAAGTTTCATAAAACTTATTAGAAAAGACCTAGTATAAATACAATATAGAAGCACACTGCATACCAGCATCATTATCTATAATGAAACATGTGGACTGATTTCTCAATTACTTTATATTGGTGTGAGAAATGCTATTTTACACTGAAGATATATATTCTTAAGAGATATTTTTGCCTTATAACACTTTCAGAATTTGAAAAGTATGATGCTAATTAGTCTAAATATTTGAAAAATTGTTTTAAATGCCAAGACCCTTGATAATTATAAAATGCTATTTCTAGCATTGTAGGTGGAATAGCAAACAACAGTGTATTAAGTTTCCCCGTGCTCTGAAAAATCACTCCTTATAATAACTAATAGCAATTTTCATTAGTCCACCTCTGAAGAAAATGGTTTTTTATGAAAAAAAATTAAAACTACAAATAGATTTTTTTTTTTCTTAAGTTTTATATCTGTGCTGTGTCATTTTCAGATTAAGGGAATAGTCACATACTTTATTAATTACAAGTGTTCATTGATGAGCTGGGCTAGAATAGCCAGAGGTATTTTGGCCTTAAGAGTTAACAGCTTAGAGAAAGACACGAGAGGAACCATGTTGTTTTCACTACAGAACAGAACGGAATAGGATCACGGTCAGTGATTTCACACCTGCAGGAACAATCCGAGCACACCCTAAATAAAAAAAAAGGTAACACAAAAAATGCAAGAGGAAGCACAAGCAAGAAGAAAGGTCTACTAAAATAAAATCCCACAGGTTTTCACTGTATGGAAAGAAAAAAAGACTTCAGCTATTCCACTTGGCTTCACTAAACCCAGCGGTGGTTATTGCCCTGCAGTACATACAGTGGTTCATGCAAAAGGACTCTCCAAAACCACACACACACACACACATGAAGATTTTGGTTCTTGAATCAGGACAGTATTTCTGACTTAAAACACATTACACAATTGAAACTATTACATGAGGTAGAAAACAGCAGTGATTAAGAGAAAAGTAGTAAATGCCACAGGCGGAAAGTGTCTCGATCTACAATCCTGCTTGGAAAGCACAGAGGAACATGAAAAGCAAAAACATAGGTCAGCCTCAGGCCAGAACAGATTAATAGAGGGAAACAATCAATGATCTGAAAAAGCTATGTACAAAATCAAGCCACATGCTCACTGAGTTACAAATTTATAGCTGAATCCAGATCTTAAATTTGCCTCTAAAATGGACAAATGATGGAGGGCAACAAGTCTTCTCTAAAGGCAAAAGCAGCTCACCTACTATTACTTGTTAATGGGGGAAAGAGAGACATCTAGCTGCTACAGCGAAATTAGCAGGATGCGCTGATGAACAGCAGCACCCTAACGGGTCCTTGAACCCTGAACCGTGCTGGTGCCACAGTCTGTCAGTGCTGCAGCCTGGGCAGGCACCACGTCATCTGCCAAAGTGGCAGCTTATGCAAGAGTGCCTGCGTCAAAAGCCAGTGGATTTTCACCAGGGAAGATAAGTAAAGGTAAGGGATTGCTCATCTCTGAACTGGAACAGAGTGGCTTTCAGTCCAAAAACTAAAAGAAAGATAGCCTTCATTCACATGAATGATGATAGCCAGAAATCTAGCTGGGGAGAGGATGAAGAAAACATTTTTTTTTTAATATTGCAGAGAATCTGACTGGTCTGCAGAGAGAGATAAGAAGAACCCTGTCAGCAGAGCACCTGAACACCAAGCAGCACAGGCAGTTTTGCTCAGTACGGGATACAGAAGGTAGACAGAGAACGGGGAATGGTTAAGCAGGTCCCTGACAATTAAACTAAAAATTTACCCACTTAGAAATAGGTTCCAATGGGATTTCCTCCTGAGCTGAGGGTTTCCCATTTTGCGTAAAGCAGTATTCCTTCCTGTCTCCACAAAGGTGTTGGTCAGAGGCTGCATTTTCACTTGGGTCTCTCTCTACAAGACACAGCAACAAAATGCTAAAGAGGAGGCAGGTAGGGCACCTTCACCGACATCCAACTGCGTGTGTGTGGTGTGGAGGGAAGGAGGAGAGTGCAGAACTTCCCTTCATACAAAAATACCCTTCCCTGTCACGCCTGACACATCAAATACACTCAGGAAATCCAGCTATACTGGTTTGTTTTTCACATATGCAAGAGTTTTGTATAGTATTGGCTAATGCTACGGTTTAATCAATCTGATTTCCATCAGAGCATCCTTGTCTCTGCCACTGATAAAGTCTGCTTTGTGACCTTGATTCAGGACGCTTCTTGGGTGAACACAGTTTTTGAGATCTTCATAAGAAACGATCCAGATTTGAATGCTAGGATTCAGGTCAACAATTTACTGTTACACAGAACGTAAGTTAGCATTCTCCAAGGAAATAAATATGCATAACATATAGAACATCTCTTACTTCTACATATTTAAGGGCTAGAACAGATCTGTGAATGAACTCTTACATACAAGCAAGGAGCATTTTAGTAGAACAGCTTTTTTCTAAAGCTGAGATGATGCACTTTTGTTGTGTACTTTAAAATCAGTATGTTGACAAATTAACAGGTACAAAACAGAAAAAAAATTCACACTAGTCACCAGTGTCCTAGCACAGTATCCCACATTTGCACATGTAACTGATGTCAGTGTAGAAGAATTTTAGCATTTTACTAACTGATATGCAACCAGTCACAAAACTAATAAAAACTATTCTACATTTCCACATATGGAGAGATGTTACTCGCTGAACATTGCATATCAGTGATGCTCACTTTGGTTTAAATTGGGTAATTCAGAAACAGCACTATTGTTTTGTCACACCTGAAATGCTTGCTGTAAAGTGTACCAGATACATGTTCAATGAGGACTACAGAAAGAGACCGAAGCTACCTTCTGCTTTTTAGCTTGTCCCTTAATATTTATTGCTCTAATGACATGCCTGTCAGTGAGAAGACCTGGCTCGGTGAGGCCTGCGCAGAACTGAAGCTGTGATGCGCCAACCAAAACTGCCTTAAAAACCCCCAAAAGTGCTATCACTATCATCCATTCCTGCAGTATCAAATGCCACGAGGGTTGATTCAATAACCAAGGCATGCAAAATTATCCTCTTCACAAACAGGTCACAGAAAGTGTCACATGGCTATCTTGTGGAAAAATCCTAGTTCGCATAATACTCAGAAAAAGTGTTCTCTGACCAATAATATTTGTAAAGCTTGTCAGCTTTGATTAAATGATGGAAGTGTGTTTAGATCAGTTAACCAATGAGAAAGATCCTAATAACAGACTGTGAAGATCTAAAGGCTATAATAGTTATTTTTTCTTTAATAAAAATTGTCTCTTTACAGAAGTGGATATTCCAAAGCCCCAGGCTCCAAATTGCTTTTCACAGATCTGAAGCTTCCTCTGAGGTATGGAAATCAGCTTTAGTACCTCACAGGTTTAGTACTGCTTGAAGTACCTCACAGATTTACTATTCCACCCACCTGTTCCACTAACCGCTGGAAGTAGGTATGTGTTTGTGACCTTTTCCAAAGTTGACAATATCTGTTGTTTACAATATCTCTATTCGATAACGACTTGAAGGATTTTCCATAGATGATGTATATGGGTATCGGTACAAGCACCACTACATCTTAATCTATGTCTTGATTTCATCAGTTATTTTACCTTAGGAGACGTAAAATACTTGTACCTTGCTAAACTACGGGCATTTTGAACATTTGACATTTTTAGGGTACATTGCGCTAGGTACAACTAAGCACTCATGATTGTCAGGTTTGGACCACTTAATAAACTCTTATTTTTTTAAATTAAATAAAAAAGAAGGTTCCTAAAAAAGAGTTTGGTTGTCTCTAGTATGTATATAGCATGTGAGGAGGGGTTTTCAAGGATCAAAACTTTAGACATTAACTGTTTATGTTCAAGTAGTCCTCACCACACACTTGATACCAAACAGCTTCTCAGTCTGAGAATTTTGAATGGAATGAGAGTGTGGACCCATGTACATGGGAAGAGGAGAGAAAGGAGGGAAGAGACCGCAGAGTTTCCCTGAGGCCAGCAGCAGTGAACAACTTCTGGACTTTGGACCTGCACTGTAAATGAGAGGCTGCCACAAAATGCAGAATTCATTAATTAATAAAAAATACATGAAATTAAATATGAAAGTTCATTAAAAGAAGGGAGCACTGTAGGTCTTACAATAATTGTTAAAATAATCTTAGTTGTTTCAAATTAAATTCATATCAGCAAATAACACACAACCATTGATTTAACCATGTAACTCCCCTCTGGACAAGGCTAAACATGAGTTTCAAATGGGTTGTAACTTAAGGATGTGCATAATTCAAATGATTTGTACAAGTCCAAGTAAAATATTAGGAGAGACAGAAAGCATTTTGTCCATAACATACATGGTGAAGGGCAATTTTTTCTCTTTTACAGAGTTCTACTACAGATTTAAAGCTATAGTCAAATGTAGAGCACAGCATACATTAAGAAACAAACAAACAAAAAGCCTGAAATCTACTCAAATGCCAAAGACTATGAAAAAAAGTCAATGAAAGAGCAAAACTAGAACTCAAGAACTCTTCACTCCTCAATCCTGTGGCTGCAAAACACAGCTCATTCTGTTTCCAGACATAAGCTGCATTTCCTTACCTCAAGCAGA
This sequence comes from Athene cunicularia, assembly GCF_003259725.1. Lineage (NCBI taxonomy): Eukaryota > Metazoa > Chordata > Aves > Strigiformes > Strigidae > Athene > Athene cunicularia. The sequence continues at coordinate 17,988,029 of NW_020799100.1, read as the reverse complement.
AAATAAGAATAAATAGGAGTTGGGCGAAAAAAAATTGGGAGAGGTAACTTGCCTAAGAGAGTTAAATGAGATGACTCTGGTCTATTTTCCTTTGTTATTCCATGCCTAATGAAGTGTCTGGGTAGTTGGAACAGCTCCTGCAGCACGATCTGATTGTTGTAGTTGCCTGTTTGTTTGCCGTGAGTTATTGTTTTATTTGGCTTTCATTTCTGAGCTGTTTCCCTGGTCTGTTGGGCAGACGGATGCTGCTGGATTGCGTTTATGAGCCTGTAAATGATTGGGGAGCTGTTGCTCTAACATAAGAGATTATGAGAGAGAGAGAGAGAGAGAGAGAGAGAGGGGTTGTGCTGTGCTAGGAAGAGCACAGACTGCTGCAGCATATGATGGTCTTTCTGTGTCCAAAACCCAAGGCAACATTTGAATGCACAACAAAGTGTGGATTTTTTTTTTTTTTCCAAAAGCAAACTAGTCAGAGAGTGAACTCTTACACATTGCCCAACGTCCTTCATATTGAATAGCATCTTGAAGGATTCAGCACAGTGAGCATCAATACCTCCAATAGGGGCTTCTTGCAACCACTTATATCTGCCTGAGAAAAGTATGACAGAGGGATCTCATCTTCACAACTGTAGCTTTTGGCTTCCTATTTAAGTTATAATCAATATTTTTATTTATGCTAGAATATAACATCAATCACCTAACACCATGCTGAATAAATCAAATCTTTTGAAATGAAATTCTCATGCTTCACTGCAAGTAAGAAAATAATATTTTGTGAGAGTCCAGTAAAAATCAGTCAAATACTTTCTGGACTGCAGAAGACATGCATTATTTTGAAAAATTACTTGCCACTCTTAGAAGAATTTGGACTTTTAGTTTCAATTCCTTGTTTCCTTAACCATTTTAAAGCCAGATAACATGTAGCATTATGGATACTAACAAAATATTCTCAAAGCTAAGGAAAGGGGCGGGGGGGAAATGAGGGAGAGGAGAAAGGTCGTGTGTCTTTCACAACAAATGAATTGCAAACGTCAGGTCAAAAATTTAACACATAAGCCTTGAAATCTCAGTGTTCACCCAAGCTCTCCATCAGAAGGCAGCTCCTGCCCTTTGCCAAAGGAATTCAAAATCTGTAAAAATAGTGAGAACTAAAAGATTGCACTTCTAGTTCTCCTAACATTAGATATTATTAACAAGTGCCTTTTGTGATTCTTTTGCAAAAGGGCACTAGAACAAATTCCAGTTCACTACTCAAAGGGTTTTCACATCATTTAAGAAACCCTGAGAACTCAGAAATTCTCCTCAGAAACAGTCTCTCCCAGGAAACAGTCCCTCTCTTCCATCCCAACAGTCCTGAATAGGAAGGCAATATGAAATGTGTTTTCTTTCAATGGTAGGGTTCATGCTACTATTCTTTTTAGGTAAAACACAGCACAGAAAAAAAAAACCACCAAAAAACAAACAAACAAACAAACAAACAAAAACACCAAAAAAACCCCCAAAACAGATGAGCAGCAGAAACCATGTGATAAAACAAAGAAATGAATGTCATTATTCAGAGGTCTTTAGGTACCACAATCCCGAACATCCAGTCATCACCGACTATACTGAAGGTAAGTATGCTATTTCCTAGGTGGTTTACAATTTAACATTAAAGTTCCTCAAGAGCCTAACCTTTTTCTCCTGTGTAGGCTGGATCAAAGTAGTTGAAAATATGAAGTAACAAATAGTGACAAGGTTTATAACACAATTTCCTTCCTGGACTTCTATGAATAAAGCATTCCTGCTTTAGCATTAGAGAGCTAGGGATCCTTGAATACACACCTCAGTAACCCTTTGGTCAAATCCTCCCTTTCCTACCCTGACAATCTCACACAGCATCACTCCAAGTTATTTGGACAGTCAGTCATTCCTCACTCCTGTCCTGGAAAAGAAAAACCTATTCATGAGCAACAAAGAGCACCAACACACTGGTAGCCAGCTGTCTCAGTCTCTCCACAAAAGCTTCCCAACCAAAGCTTGTAGGCATGGCAATAGAAGAAATTCCAGCTCTGATCTCTACTGGAGAACCTCTGAGGTTTTAAATATAATTGCTCAGCTCTGCTGCTTCCCAGAATAAAACATTTCATTTAGTACTCCTGTTTAAGCCTGCAGTCATACTATCTGCATCACATGGTCAAAAATACTGAAACCAGCTGCAAGGTCTAAATGAATGAGCCTGTGTTATATTTGGTCTTGGTCCATTCCGTCACACAGGACCCGTGGTCTACAGAACACTTCAGGAGCCTCTGTGGGGCCAAGTACCATTATGAGTTAAGACTACAATGCACCTGCAAATTCGGTTGGATGGACTAGCTCAAGTATTAGCCCCTTCCGTCAATAAATTCTGCTTCTGCAAATGATATTTCAGGCAGTCACTGGGAGACGGGTGACACAGTTGGTTTCACTGGCACAGCACACAAGGTTTTATTTGTCAACAAATGGGTTTCATGATCCATCATTAACACTTGATTGATTGGCCCAGCACTTTGGCAGAGTAATTTTTTATCACACTTTTCTACAGCCGAATGTATTTCAGGAACTATCTTATTGCTTCGCTGGCAGAGGCTCTATTGGCAGAAGGCAGAATGTTTCCTTGCATTCTTCACCGGTCAGTGTGAGAGTGTGTAGTAGATAACATGAGGGACCACGTTATGGCTTTGCACATTACATCTGTTTTTGTTATGATCAGATCTGTCCCTCCTCTTATCACAACAAAAACAAGTCTCACATCATTTTCTCATTCATCTAACATAATCCAGCTTCTCAGTTATAAAAAAATAAACAACCAAAAGAAACGCCCAACCCAACCAACCATTCTATATACCAGATTTTAGATATTCACCTTTACAAATTTTCCATATTTCTTTGTGCAATAAATAAATTCAATCAGAAGAAAAATACACAAACTCACTGTGACAGATTGGACTCCATCTGTCAAGATTTCATGTTTGATATAGACTGGAAATTGTAGATAAAGGGGAAATATTCAGGTACTGTTCTTTCAATGACTGTCCCGGAGGGAGATGAAGAGAATGATAAATTGGTTATGGTTACACCCTGAGCCAAGCCATTGGAAGCCTAATTAGAATCCAGAAGGATTGCAGCCAGGAAAGACAGATGCCGGAGAGAAGAGTAGTGGGGGGAAAAGGATATTAGTTTCAACTGGGACAGAACAAATATACAAATGACCTTAACTGTTAGCCAGGAAAGAATACACTTTGTCAGCTTGGTTACAGAAGGGGTTCCTGTATATACAATGAAGGGTATTTTGGAAACAGCTTAAGAAAAATAAGAGGTTAGAATTAGAAATTATTCAAGAGAAGAAGCAGCAACCACCAACTCAGAACATCAGTGTGAAAGATGAGAAATCTGAAAGACTTGCTTTATGGTATGGCATCCTCCTGCATGAATTTAATGAATTTAATTTTCCTGAGTTTCCACATGTGTATTAAGAGGCTGCAATGTGCTCTTCTGGGACAAAACAAATATATTAGCATGGGAAATGTCCAAATACTAGCAGAGACTATAAGCATTTGGAGATATGCAGTGTCTCATGCAGTAAGAAGAAAATATCTTCAGGTGAGAGCACAGGACCAAATATTAAGTTCACCTAATCAAGACAAAATGAAGTACCTGACAAAGAATATTTATGCAAATTCACTCCAACTTACTGCAAAGAGTCCAGTGGCTAAAACTGACAGGCCAGCAGAGCTAAGAGAGGGCACTTTGCTCCTCCGGGACTAGGAGGTGACCCTCTGACAGACGGCAATGCTGACAAGAGAGAGAGGGCAAAACCAACTGATGGGCTGAGCTGACCGCTTGCACTTTGAGCTGTACAGCGAATGAATACAAGATTGGATTTTATTCACATGAAGCTGGTTCTCAGCTAGAAGCTCAGTAAATGGCAGGACTGTAGGAGGAATCAAACATGGAACAAGGAGAGTGAAGTTCAGAGAAGCTCTGAAATATCTCAATGCTGATTTTCTCAGTTAGGATGGTGTCACTCTGGCACAAACAACAAAACCTGTATCACAGATAACATACAACTTTCCCCTTAAATTGTATATATACAAAAAAAAAACCAATCCCAAAACAGAGCAAGAATCATTTTAGCCAAGGTTTTAAGGGAAATTATGTGAAATAGATTCTGCTCTCTCAAAACAGAGGAAAGACTAATTATAAAGAGTCAGCAGAAAGACCACGAGCCTGTGATGTTGGGTTCAGGAGAAGAAAAGCTGCCTACAAGAAAGGTCACAAATATCTATGACCACACCTCTGCAGTTTGGTGTTTGGTCACCCTTTGCATTTGGCTCTATACACCTATTCCAAACCTCAACCTTCAGTCATTAAAGCAGACTTGTAGCACGGGATTAAGGAAATCGTCTTCCCATGGTCAAGCAGCAGTCTACTGCTGCAACCCTATCCTTTCTCAACCACAAGCTCTAGTGCTTTTGCTTTATAAACACTGTTGCTAAGTTTTCTGCTTTATTAATCTTTGAAAACAAAGATGTAAACCACTAGTTCAAACAAAAAAAAAATTAATTTTGGATTTATGAAAGACCTATTGGTAATAGTGAAATTCTCCAAGCAATACGTTGCTATAAATGAAGTAAGTAAAAGCAGTATGGGCTTCAGAAAGAAAGAAACCCAGATATTTTTCTTTACAGACATGAAAAGATATACAAATACGTCCAGATTTACAAAATACTATTCATTTTTAGATATATTATCTCATATCAAAGACAGACAAATGCTAGTGATAAAAATAGTAAGTATGTTTACAAGCGGTAAATTCGGTGGTTAAGACATTCAGTTAAACTATGCCCAATCTTGCTCTGGGCATGGCCAACAGAGCAACTGTCAAACAGGACAATTACTGTAATCTCGTCAATAAGCCACAGACACGTGATAATACCTTGCTTAGATTTGCTTGAAAATAATAGAACAAAGAAATCTTCCAAGCTGTAATATATGTTTGCTTGGCCAGCAAATTAAAATAATTGAAATGTCTGTGCATTTACAGTGCGTGAGGATTGGTTATACAGCAGTATTGGATTCTGTTATTACTGGTCCTTTTTGCTGCAGGAACAAACTGGTTTAATGACTGAAAAGAAAATAAACACACAACAAACAACCCAGACTCCTACTGCTGTAAGGTAGTTTAGTACCACTAACTGCCTAGCAAAGGAAACAGAAGATAATACTCCATACTCACTTTCATGTCAATAGTGTCTTCTCCCTAATTTAGTATCTCTTACTGCTTAATTTGTTTTCTTGTTTCTGACCGATCATGCTAAGAAATGGACTATGACACTCATAAAACTAATTATTTCTTTTCCTCTTTTCATTCTCTCAAAGGCTAAGAAACTAAACATTGCAACAGGAACTCCAACAGTAATTGGTTTGCAGTGTCACTATGCGCCAACTAGCTTCACGATGAAATACAAACTTTAATTTAACAAACATCATCGGCAGAATTGAAAAGCCTCACTCTATCACAGATCTTTGTTAAGATGACATTGAGGCGCACGTTTTCAGTAGGATGCACAGTGAGTTATGAAAATTACTTACATTAATAGACATTGGACACTTAATTATTGTAAGTACAATCAACTTTTCTCTATATAATCATCTCCCAAAGACAACATTGCTAATATGATACGGATCAGAAGAAAAATAAATAGAGGTAGTGAATGAAAAGAGAATGAATACACAGGTAGTGAATGAAAACAGTTCAGCAGTTTGTAAATTACTGTCTGCATTAATATATATGATCTCCAAATTCCGGAAAAGTCCAGTGTAACACTGGCCAGAGCTTGGAACTGAAGCTGTCAGTGAGGTTTAAGTATGAAATTCAAGTTTGCCCCAGAGCCGTAGCCGTGGTGTAAGCAGGTATCTGGGCCGTGCCCTGCGCACACCCAGAGCACTCCGCCTGCTCCGTGCCCCGCCAGCCCAGCACCCCCCCGGCCAGGCACCTACAGCGCCGAGCCCACGGGTCCCCTCCAGACGGGCTGCTCCACTGAACTCCTCGCTGCCTTCAGCGTTACCTTTGTGATCCGTAAGTGCAGCAGCTCTCCAGCTGGGAATTTGGGGCAGTTATGAACATTCCCTCCTGCAGCTTCTCCTGGGCCTGCACAAATGTCCATGCTTCCATGTGTTGATTAACACACTTGGGGGAGAGTCTGCCCCTTCCAAAAACTTCCCACTGCAAAACTGATCAGACGGTACATAGGTTAGACATCTGTAAACAGCAGAGAGTGTTTCACAGATGCAGAAATGGTAAGACAGTCTTTTTTGTATATAGCTCATTTCATTAGATGTTTTGTTTGTAATTTAAGGTAAGCAATAACTACAGATCATGCATGTGCTGGACTGGTTATGTCATGAACAACAGCTTGGGGAGCTGAACAAGTCATTACAAGGAGCCCTGCAACAGATTTCTGTTACCACCCAGAGCCCAACCAACAACCCCATACAAGAGATTCTATTCCCCATGCAAGCATTACCCTATGACAAAATCCAAATTAATGTGGGGGGTTTATTATAAGCATTCGCTCTGTGAGTACCCGTGCAACAGAACCAGCTATTAGAGATCTGTGTAAAGGAGCTCTCATTTCTGAACAGAAGAAATCTAGGCATTCACTCGTGTAACTGGAAGCATTACATATCCAGTAACCATTAAAACAGCCAAAATGCAAAATGCAGATACATGGGGCACTAACTACTTTGTAGTAACTGCCCATATGCATTTTGCTCTGATGCAAATATATCACCTGCTTTGAGCCATTGTTGATCTGCTATATCCTGTGAAGTGAAAGCATACATCAGGGCAACTACTACAGATTAGCTGTGCTTTGTAAAACTACACCTTCGATTAAATGGTTCATGTAGCTCTGGTAAAAGCTCACTTGGCTCTGAATGTCATTGGATACTGAAGTCTTAACTCCTGTCTACAACCAAGGAGCTGAAACTGCAGGATGATACTAAGTGCAGATATTTGGTTCTCATTGTGTTCTCACACACATCATATTCAAGCAGAGGTAGTAAACTTCCTCTAATTCCCCTACTGTACTTGTTTTAAAAAAATATTTAAGATTTTCCTTACTACTGTTACTTATTATTTCCTTTGTCTGAACTATGTAACATTGCATAAACTGGATTTCTGAATTTTCCTATCTCATTGCAGGTAGCAGTAGAAATAAATTAAGTTTTCCTCATGTCACTGATATGTTACAGACCAATATGAGGTCTTCACTAGGAGATATTCAGGTTACCTTAAAATCAGTGCTGCTTAAAGTGGTGTCATAAAAAAAAAGGTAAGCACTGTAAATGAAAAATATGGTAAATAAGGTAGCATATATGCTAAGCACTGCTCAATGATAAAATTCTAAACAAGCTGAAGTAACTGATGCTTTCAGTAACCTGCGCCTCCCATCAGCATAATGCTGAATGGAAGTTGAACAGAAAGTTTACGTTATTCTTTCTTGTATAAATTGGTTTGCTGCTGCAGACCCGAGACTGCTTGTGTATATCAAAGTTAAAAACCCCATGTAGATATGTAAGTGACCATCCCTCCTGTGACCCACTATATGACACACCACTTATTACATGCAAAGACACAAATTTATCTTTAAACTTGGCTAGACATCAAAAATATTTTAATTGGCACTCCATCCTTAATTATGACAGAAATAGTTTTCTTTTGTTCTTTATTCTTTTTATAATACATCTCGTCAGTATATTTGCTATGTTGTTACTTTATTCTGTATTAGTGACAAAGGAACTGGAGGTTTAGGTCTGAGTCACCTAGCTTTTGACATTGGTAAGATTTAAGAATGACAGTTTCAAGATCAAGGAGACTTTACTGCTGGCAGTGAAGGTATACAATTTTTGGATTTAGGTAGCTAACGCAGCAGTTAGACCACACGATTTGTCTTCTTGATTTTTAACACTGTATTTGAGAAAAAAAAAAAAAACAAACACACCAGTAATACAGATCTCTCTGGGGTTTAGCTCATAGAGGTGTATAGGGCATTCTCATACATTCCAATTTTTTGTGTCTTTTTAATGTTCCAGGCAGGCTATCTTCCAAACAGATGAAAATCTTTTTTTGATATCCCGTCCTACATACAGAATAAAACCAGTGTGGCCTTGACTCTGAATTCAATTTCCAATTTATCTCTTCCCCCCCCCCCCCCCCCCCCCCCCCCCCCCCCCCC
>NW_020799100.1:17846166-17979718 GCF_003259725.1 Athene cunicularia | reverse complement strand
CCCCCCCCCCCCCCCGGTTCAGTTTTCATAAAGAGACATCCTTGCAATCCTTAGTCAGGAATTACTTCATCTCCTTTCCAAAATATGCAGAATACTGCTGGCTGCTTTCCAGACACAGTGATATAATTTCATCATTTTACAGAATGCCTGAATTTGCATCCAGTGCTTTAAAATGTAACCGTGGGCTTGGTTCTTTTGAATTTGCTTAAGCTTAATTTTTTAGCTCAGCTTAACTTTTTGTCTTGCATGTTTAGGCTGTATTGTCTGCTCTTGCCAGATGCCAAACACTGATTTCCTTTTATTTTTCCTGTCTGCAAACAGTTTTTATCCAAGTTACAGCACCTAATGTGTTAATCGCTTTCAGTTTCTGTTTTAACAAAGAAAATGTTAAAGGAAATGATAAATAAATGTATAGGTGAGATGACCCAGTAGTGATCCTGGCCTATGAAAACAAGATGGCCTGGTGTCCCGATAGATTGTTTCTACTGAAGTGCAGCAACATCTTGAGAAATACTATGACTGTCTTAAGCTCTATCAGTTTTCTGCATTAACAAGTAAGATAAGCCACCACCTATGCAAATGCACAGTCAAAACCAAAGAGCTCAATTTGGGAAGCAGAGAGGGAGCCTGGTGTGTTTAAGTTTCCTAGTTACAGATGCCATTTAGGACTCAGTCACTGCTGATATCAAGGAACAAATCTAGAAAAGTATCCTATCAGTGTAACCTACTAATTAAAGTGCAGTTTAAAGACAACAATTAATGATTAGATGTATAATTGTTCACAGTAACCATTCACAGGAAGAGATATACTGTGCGTGATCAGCAAAATGAAACAAAATAAAGACAGGTTCTGTTCCCTTTTAAAAACATCTTAAGTACAACCTCGCTAGCCATTCCTAACACAAAGGGGAGAAAAGTGAATAAAAGAGAGAGCCTGTGATTAACTTTGTGGCAGGAAAATATGGTATCAATCTACAGGCATTGATCGGGACTACATTCTCCTTTTCTGTGGCTACAGGATATTTGGGGAATTCAAATTTGTAAGACATTATATCTTCTGGACTTCTTAATACACCAGCAAATATTTGCTGGGCAAAGGATGTTAAATGCTTTCTTTACCTGGGCCAATGTGTTTGCCTCTTGTTTGCTTCTCTATCTTGTTCACTGTTGTCTTTCATCACAACTAACTCTTCTAATTCCCTTTTTATTTCCTTTTTCCTCACTCGAAGTTTTCCTAGTTTATTATGCCTTATTCTCAGCTGACTTTCTTGGCTGCTCAGCACTCTACATTTCTTGTCTCCAACTCCATCTTACACAATTTCAATTCCTATTACTGAACTTCCTGGATAATCAGAGTAGCATAGAAAAATGACACAACTGAACTACAAATCTGAAAAAAAGTCTCAATTTCTCGAAGCTATTATAGGGAAAAGTAGAATTAAAATGTTACTTAAGAGAAGGGGACAGAAGGAGAAAAAGAAAACAAAGGATTTCATACCAGATGGAAAAAAGAAAAGACAATACATCAGTGAGGTGCAAAATGCTTACTTTTGGACTAGCTGACATACAGTATATTTAAGGACACCAGGCCTTGAAAGAACATATGAAAATGGACATATCACTGCTATCTGCAGTAATAACAAGGTGGGTTTTTTGTCTGTTTTTTTTTTATTTTTCCAAGCTTAGCAGCACAGTACCTCCACGCCCAACCACAGCAGTGGTCCTCCATGATCCATTTTACTTGTGCGAAACCAGGCAACAGCAGATGTCTCCAAGGAAAGTTAAACAGCGTACAGATTGTTCCAAGATAAATTGCTCCATTTACATGTTCCTTCCAGCCAACACTGGTTAAGTTGTTTTCTGAAGTAGAGTGTCCAGGTTTCTCCCAAAACAACGGAGAAAACACCAGACTAGATTCTAGGGCCTGGGAGTACTGTCAAGAGAAGTCTCCACACTTTTCTTTGCCTCAGTTTTTAACTGCTTAAGTGGTGAGAAAATATATTTCCTGTAAAATACTTCTCTGTAAACAGGATTAATCATACAGTAGAAGTATTAGATGTTTTGCGAAGTTGGAAACGCAGATGTTACCATTACCCTGTAAGTGTTAACTCCCCTTCGTGAATCTTAAGAAACTGCCCATTTTTTTTTCTGGCAGCAGTAAATTTAATATGCTAATATTGGAATGGTAAACGTATTACTTTCATTCCTATACTTCAAATTGATTGGATGTCTTATTTTGTTAGAAAGAGTGAATAAAGCCCCAAACAAATAAACTAGGCACACAATTATTTATTGTGATTTCTTTTACTGTGCCTCTTCTTATTCATTCTTTCTGTAAGATAGACAAGCCCAGACTTCTTATTTCACTGCATATGAGATTTTTTCAAAGGTCCTAGTTACCCACTCTTGATAACAAAAGTCTAGCTTAGTTTATTGGATTATATTTACACTACACAAAAATACTGAGTTGTTTAAAATCAGTTGTCTTCAATGCTTTGAAGAAAATTAGTGAAATATTACTTCTTCATATGTCCCAGATTAAATTTATAGTTGATGTTATTCACCACCAAAGAAATGGTACAGATTTCAAGAGAATTGTAGCTTATTTTAAAGTAAATTGTAGGGTCCTGGACTATTGTTGGACTGATAGCTTACCAGGCAAAGCTAGGCTTCTCGGTAGCATTAGGCATCAGATATCTACACACCCCTTTTCAACATTTCTATCCTATACTGCTCTGGGGAAACACACAGAGTCAAATATGTTCCAAGATGGGGTTTTTAATAGAACTTACCTGATTATTATTTTCAACAGAAAATGTAAACTTTTCTAAAAGAGTTCTGAAGTCCTTTGAGAAAATCAAAGTTGTGGTTTTGAAGCCTTTATAGGCAGAAAATGGAGCTGACATGAGCTGCCCAAGCAAGCAGCAAGGCAACTGACAATAAAACTCTCAAAAATAATTTCATTCACTAAATGAGATTTTTCTGAACATTCCTGAACTGTAAATAATATAAAGGTTAGTGCTCAAAGATTAGAATAAGTGAGAGGATAATTTATTTTCTGTGTGTTTTGCAAAATACAGAAATCCAATTTCCAGCTACTTTTTTCCATTACCTGAAATAAATATTAAGGTCTGATCACACATTTAATAAGAATATGCATAACTTCCTGGAAATTTCAGCAGGAGAAAGGAGAATATAGGTAGTATAGACAAACAATCTACAAAAATGAGGCACTCTGGCTTTAGGTAAAAAAAAGAAAAATGTTTTACACATTATAATAAAAACCTTTTTAGAGTTTTAAGGGAAAATCATCTTGCATAGTTTCTTGGACATTTTTCTTTGTTCTGAATTTACAGATTTACTTAGTCTTTTGACAAAATTTATTTCAGCAGAATTTATTTCAGTTCACTTGCCTAAGTGTTTTAAAATGTGTAGCTGATTAGTAAGCTCAGTTCCTGAAAGACAGACTTCCAATAAATCCACAAGATTATTTCCCAGAAGTTGGGAGAAGCTGTTATGAAAACTACTGACACTTTGGAATGACAGACACCTAACATGACATATATAATATTGCAGAAGTGTGAAAGTCCACCTCAGGCTGTGACAGAATTCTCCCGCCGTTAGGTAAGGAGACAGTTCCCCAATAGAGAGGATTAGTGACAACTCTGATTTCAGAATTTGCTTTCTGTTTTTGGCCTTCTTCACAGGTTACATCCCCTTTAGGTTACACTGTAAGGGTTTGCTCTGACCCAGATCAGGTTCTAAAAGAAAACACAGCAAATCCCTGATACAGTTTAGAGCACAATCCTGCAGAAATTGTTCCAGCCCAAATGAGGGAATGCCATGCCACCGCGTAAGCACAGTGATAGTGCAAAGGCAGGACGAGAGGTTCTTAAGCTAGTGTAGATGTTTGGTGCTTTGTCTTGTGGTGTGTCCTTAGAGTCGACCTCCAAATCTTAGTAATAAACCCAAGAAACTCTTTGAAGTAAAAAATGATTTTTATATTTGTTTGCAATTAATTGACTTTTTAACTGCTCTGCAGTGAAAAGCTGGATCAGTTATAAATCCTACGAAAACTGAACTTTATCCACAAACCCAACGAGCAGAAAGTCTCCCTGGTTTTTAGATCAGTTACACAAAAAGTTGTAATGATACAAAGGAAAACAGCTCAGCTCTTAGAGCATTTACTTAGAATAATTTTGCCAACTCTGCCTCGGTTAATACTCTCATTTGTTAATACAGCACATAATTTGATTTAAAAGTGAGACCAATTCAAAGACCTCATGTCTTGCTATCTATGTGCGTTTTCTTTACGTTGTGATCAAATAACTTATAACTCCTTGGAAATGCACATTACAGTGAAATATAATATTTAGTCAGTTTATTACCATTACTAAATGTACTGTTACAGCATAAATCTTTAAAAGCATGTCAGGACTTACCTAAGCTTTGTGATGGATTGAACATTAAGGCTTGCACTGGTCTACGAAAAATCTCATTTCCCAATATTATGACAGCTATACAATGTGTAAACGCTGAAGTCACTGATTACATGTGAGTCAAATATTTATTTACCAACTGACAAACTGTTAATCCTGGCAAGATATACAAAACCTGATGCTAATTAAGGAGACAGTTTTCTCCTGATGGCATCCAACACTCCATAATGCAGTTTTTCAGAAAAAAACCCGCAGTAATGTCAAAGATTCCCACGCCCCCCCTTGAATATGGTATAATTACTTCCACTTCACCTAAAATTTCATGGCACTATTAAGAACAATGTTCTTCACTTTACTTACTTCTTACTTTTCTTTACCACTGTTAAAAATAAAAGTTAACTAGATAACATATTGTAATAGTTTGAAAATATGAGAGTATGAAATACAATTGCATTATATTACTAATCTAGTCTGCCAGAAAACATCATCCACCTCATTTGATGAAGGTGCAAGGATACTGGCACATTATTAACAGGAAAATACGAAAACCCATGCTAGAGAGTTTCTGAGAAAGCAGCACTTCAACATAGATAAGTATTCACATTTTCGTATGGGAGGCAGGCAGCTGAAGATCAGGTTTTGTGATCATGAGAAACTAAAGGACCAAAAAGGCCATTTGAAGACTGAAAACTTGGTACCATATACAACTCATAGAGGAAGGAGTACATTTCTGTTTTCTTCTATGCAATTCTCTTTTTTAAGTAACAATCTGGCATTATTTTTAGAACTTTGAAGAATATATGATTTTTTTTTTTCCTTCTTTCTCTTTTGATTCTTTACAACAGGTTTCCAAACCTATCGTCTTTCTCAAATGTTACGTAAAACAACAGTTTAATCAGGAAAAATTAGACAGCAAAGATCGGTTTTTTCATGCTGAAATCAGTCCTGAAAATGGAATCGAAGTTACTAACAAGTTTATGTTTTCCTGAATTGAAAGAGTGAAAATTTGTTAAACAGGCAATTTTTTTTTTCCTTTAAAATTTAAGTTGAGATTCACATATAAAAAAAGAGGCAGGCAGACAAAGCATTGAGAAACACACCCAATTGTCTGACTAACAGCAGTAAAAAAAAAAGTTAACGGGAAAAATCATGCCAAAAAAACAGACAGGAAGATGATAAAAAGAAAGATAGATGAGGAAATGCATCTGGTCAAAAAACCCCAGTGAATGTATGAAGAAAATCAGAATAGAGGAAGAGGTTACGATATGGAATAATTAATACTGACATATATCCATCATAATATAGCTAGAGATTTTGGAGTTACTGTTTTCACTCAGTTTCATGAAGGAATTAATACACACAATAGGATTTGAGTTTCATAACATACCTTGTGGTATAATATGCTGTTTGTCTGACATTTTCCCTCTTCAACATCCATCATCTTTCAGCTAAAACAGACTGATTAAACTTTAAAGAGAGAAGACATGAGTTAGGATGGGTTTATTTGCTGCTCACATATGGCTTCTGTCATTGTTGCACATGACATTAGAACAGAAAGAAAGGGCAACTGTCTAGACCCCACTGAATCACTTTGAGTCCTACATATGGTTTCTATTAATCTTTCGTTTTCTCTAAAATCTGTTCTTTTTTCCACCTTGTCCTCAATCTATAAAATTCTGCCTGTGTCTTAAGTCTCACCACAAAACTAATTTGTGAAATTAGAGTCTGATTCTGCAAACATTTGCCCACATATGCATATAAAACTTTAGGCTACATCTTCTTAATGACTTCAATATGACTGAAATAATTAAAGCTCAAAGCATACGCAAGCTGTCTTAATTCAGGATAGAAAGTAAGTGCCTTCCATGTCACGGCGGATGAGGACTCTATGATCTGATGTATGGTAATACTGAAATTCAAAGGCAACCTTGACATCTGATGTTCACCTGAGGTAGAATAGCCTCAGGCAATGCACAGACAAGGAAAATCAGCCAGAAAGGGAGACAAGGCATGTGATCAGAGGCATGCTTGCCCCCTAAAATAATAACGCATAAAGTAGTCCCATTTACAAAACAAAACCAGCAAACACTTTTCTTTTGAGAAGGTCTGGAATACTTCAGCTTAACTGGCTAAACAAGTGCAGACACAGCTTTATGGCTTCAGGGATACCTCTGCTGAGTAACTCCGTTCCCAAGCAATGACCTTGTACCTTCATAACCCATTTCAAAATAAAAACATACACATATGCATAAATACACACACACACTCATCAGTGTGATCTTATATACAAATAATAAAAAAACCCTGGATATACATTTCACAGTAAACAAGACTCTGTGGATTTTTCTTAAGAAAAATCCACAGACTTTTATTTTGGATTGTTTTCTATGTTTCCCTCAGAGAAAACAAACAAACAAACAAACAAACAAAAAGCAGGAAAGAAGATTTATCCTTTGCGTTAAAGTAGTCACCAGCATCAGACATTAATGGCACAAACCCACAAAAACTATTAAACAAGTATTATTTCTTATCAATGAAATAACAATATATCAAGAATGGACATTTCATTAGGTATTAACTAACTTATTTTTACCAATGTAGAGAAGTTTATCATAATACACAGAAGCATCCATCACAGTTAATTTTACTTTATTCCGCAAATATCCTAACAGTAGAAAGCTGCCTGAGCGTAATGAATATTTTCACATGCTTCCTCTGTTTGTTTAAGGTGAGGTGACTGAAACAAAGATGATGTAAGAGAAAGATGAGCTTCACAAATCAGAAAGCAAATTTCTCAAAGCAATTCAACTGCAATCAGTTTTTAGTTTCTAATAAGTGTATCTACTACCCATTGGGAAATGGCTTTCCCCTCCACGTCACTTGTATTGGAAGAAAAATATCCATTTTTTTTCTAAAACAATGTAGTAGATATCTATTGAGTAACAGTGGGTTGGGCTGCCCTTTTATTATCTCTGTGTGACATCTGGAGCTCATAAATATTTTTTTTCCATTTTCTCAAAAAAGTGCCTATTACCTGTATTATTAATAAAAATAAGCATACAGTTAATCTGCTGAGCAAAGAAGTCTACCAGCAGTAAGGACTCATTTTTAGCACTTAATAATACTGCTTTCCAAATATGATGAAAAGAGACTGTAAGGAGGCAGACTTCCTCCAGAATATGCACTCACATATTAAATTCTGAGACAAAATATTTGAACTGTGCAAGACAGGACTTCTATTCCTCTAGGAAAACTGGCATTGAAAAAGCCACTGACCCTTTCTTTACAGACAACTTTAATATCTCATCAGAGTTATCGCTTCCTAATACATAGTATGGAATGTTTTTAATCATACTTTCTTAGGGAAACAATCCACTCAGACCTCATGATCAGCAGTATTATGTATTCATATGAATAATTTGATAAATAATCTCTTATAAATTTGGTGAGGTTTTTTTTCATTAGGTTGTTCTTGGAAACAATATGCATCAGTTGACGTTTCTTCAAATACAGAAGACAGGTTTGCATTTGTAAAACCAGAAGCATTCATTTTCTGTGCGCAAATATATAATGAGGTGCTGTACAAGAGACTGAAGACTAAAGGATACTTTAGGATGGTGTCTTTCTAAATTAACAGGAGCTATTCCGTACTCCAGAATTTAGCTAAATTCCTTATTGCAAGAAAATCACTCTGTATCCATAACCAGGCACAAAGACTTTCAATTAATTTCTGCTGGTTGATTAGCTGAACAATACAATCCCCATGGAGGATACTTGGCTGATATTACAGCCAATATAAAATTAAACTTACAGTATAATATTAAGCATTGAACCAGTGATCCCTCAAGCTTAGCTGTGCTGGTGTGGGCATTCAATGCATATGTTGGATAAATATTGCTCAGAGCTATCTCTATACGGCCATTTAAAATACTGCGAACGACTGAGAGATAGGCCAGTCAAGTATTACAAGGACATGCTCAAGGCAAATTTTCGAGCTGTGTGGCATTAATTCCACAACATGGACAGCAGAGCTGCAGACTGTCTGCAGGGGCAGAGTATATACTTAATCTGTCAAAGTTTATGAGCAAAACTGTATTGACACTGCGCATTGCTATAGATGCCAGAGAAAAGCAGGTGTTGCGGATGAAGGAAATGCAACTTCTGCACCCACTATGCTGCTATAAAAATCAGAGCAGTTTCTCAATCAAAGAAACATCAAAGGCAGAATTTTTTATACGGGATGGATATAAGACTCCACTCTTTCCTACTTCTACACTCCTTCAAAATATAATTATAAAATGAACTGCACCCCATTCATTCATGATGCAATTCCACTGAAGTTATTTCTGGGAGAAAATCTAATCCACTAACATAAGTCTTCTGCATTTTGATACCCTTTTAATTAACAAAGTGGATTTCCCTTCATCTTATCTGTACTGCTTGAAAAATATCAGGTTTTAAAAAAGGAGATTACTACCATTATGCTTGGACTAGTAATGATTAGATGGGTCAGGGAAAGAAATTCGAACTGTCGATCCTGGGTAGAATTATACCAGCCTTTTTCTAAACAAGAATCTGCTTTGAAATCTTGCAAAAAAGATTTTAGCAAAGTATTTGTGCTGTAGGTCTGGTTTCAAATATTAACATGCTTGAAAGTGCAATGTGAATGTTCATTCGCTGTCTTTTCTAGGTAGCTGTAGAGAGACTACTCTGCTCAGAATCTGCCAGCAGAGCACAGGACAGGAAAGCAAATGTTCCTATCTTGCCAAATAGCCCGTCGAGGTCCGAGCCGTTTGGATTGCTGCTTTTAATTCCATTTAAAGTAAAAATCCATACGAGTTACTAATTTTTTGTCAGATAACATTAGCCATTCTCGTGCAGCCTCTGGTGAATTTCCACTCACAAAAGTATGAACATTAACATGCTTCCACCTACACTGAGGCAAGCAGAGCTAGTGCCAGAGCTTTAACATCTCTTTCAATTGACTTTGCTCACACATCCTCTATGAATACATTCCTAATTCCATTTACTATACTTGTCCTTGCATATGTTTTTGCTTTATTCAGCAACAAATTCAGTCCTCAGGCATAAACAAACAAATCACATATGTTTAATTAGCTACAGAAAGGTCCAATTGCAATAAGCAGAGACACAGAAGACAGAAAATCCAAAATTTAAGGATCTGTCAGAATTGTTACTATAGTCACACCACAAATTGCATATACTTCATACAAACTTTATAATATAAATAATTTAATAGATACAAACCTAATGAAAACCTGAAAGTAAAACCATAAAGGAATACATATTAGAGCATTAACATCCCATGGAAAAACTCATTCAGGTATAAATTGGCCAAACAGAAGTACTATTTTAGTTTCTCAATGGGTTTAAGACCCTTCTCCCAGGCAACAGAAACAGTTGAGATTTTACATTGATGAAGAAACAAATAAAAGCCATAGAACATAAAACTGAATTCCACAGAATTACAGGTTTTACAGAAGAGGAGGGGATCATGACATAAGTAGCAGTTAACAGATTGCTTGTTTGTTCCCAGTGTAATGTAATTATTCTAGATGTTCATTCAAACCTAAGTTATCTTTTAAAAATACTTGTGTAGCTAACACTACCTCCAGCTTCTCACACTTATTTTAAGCTGCTTGAATTTTCTCAGTTTGGTTATGATTTACAGGTAGAAATACCAAGCTATTAATAACCCTAAAAGATATCCAAGCTTTTAATAAACTTACAGGAGGGTACAGGAAAAAAAAAAACAAAAAAATCTGTTTCTATAATGAAACTGCATATCTACAAATGGCATTAAATAAAAGAATTTCACGGAATACCCTCGAATACTATTTCCTGTGTTAACTCTGAAACTTTAGCTTCTCAAGTTAAGAATTTAGCCAGCAAGATCAACAAATACAACCAGTTTTCAAGGAAACAATGATATTCCTACCTTATCAAAGAGAGAAGTAGAGCTGCCAAATATTTATAAGTTTGACTGTCTCTGAAAGAGACTTATGTAAGAAACAGCAGCCCAATTCCAGCCTTAAACACTTTTTAAAAAAGAAAAAAAGCTTGATTACTGTATAGTCTCTGGTATTAACAAGAGGTAGATGCATCTCCTGCAAAAACAGAAAAAAAAACCCCTTTGTGTGTGTGTATAAACACATGTATATATTATATATATACATATCTACTTATTTGAGCATAATTATAGGTAGAGGGATATAAATATATACCTGCAGTGAAACACATGGTAAGGCGAACTTAAACACAAGTAAACCATCAAAATTCACTAGTTTATTCCAATTAATAACTGTAATGTTTGGACAATGTCTTGCATCTGTTGTAAGAATAGACAAATATTAAATCCACTATCAGCAGTTCTCACAGATCTACAAAGATCAACCATTTTTTCCTCTCTTTTTCTAGGGAATGATGAAGAAAAGTTGCAAATGTTGCACTTGTTCACTCATCTTAAACTGCAATGCTCGCTATTAAATCCTCACAAAGCCCTTTTGTGAGCAGCGCTGCAGAGGTATTCCCACAGCTGCAGACTGTATTCACAACTCTGGACAATGATGTGCACTGACGCGTTACAATGACCCATTCTTGCGTTTTCAAAGCCACGTACATATGCTGAAGTGTTTCAGTCATCTTGAACAACTCATGCCTCTGTTATACAGTCCTTACCTTTGCCTAAGAGCATCAAATAGATAAGTAATAAGCCACTTCGAACTCACTTCGTTACCTAACTGCATCTCCATGAATGAACTCCCGAGGTGCACCGTTTTACATGATCTTAGAGATGGTATTTATGGGTGACTTCACAAACGTATTTAGTGGCCTATGAGCACAAGTTGCACTGAGGGTAGAAGGATTTGCACTCCTATGACACTAAACACTGTTGAGGTTCCTACCACCCTTTGTTTCAATTTCATATCACTACAAAACAAATTCTAAAAGGAATTTCATAGAAGAGATAAGAATTGGTCCAATTTACCATTTCTCATTAACGTTGTAGTTGAGACTATACAACTATGAAGAGTAAAAAGGTAAGTTCAGATGAAGACAAGTGGGAGCCAAGCACTTCACCAAATATCTTCTTATAATTAAGAAAGTGTCAGAACCTCTGTCCTAAATTTGTTCTGTTGAGGTTAATAAAACTGATCATTGTTTCCAAGACTAAGACATGTTCGAATTTTTATTAGGAACTGCCTTCTAACAAATGAGAAACACAACAGCAATACTGTTATTTGAATGTCACTGATTCTTCAGGTTTAATACATCTAATTTCCTCTTTCTCTTAGCAATACTGCTAGTTGAGCTGTCTGCAGAATTATACAGTGCTCAGGCACAAACACAGAAGAGCCAGTGGTTTGCAATTGAAATGAGATTTCATAAATCACGGGAATACAACATTCCCTGTTAGCAGAAAGCTGGCTCTGCACTATTTTAAAGCAGTATTTTAAAGAACATTTTAATACAAGCAGAAAATGATTTTATCAGTAGTGTTAGCACCAGTTATTCCTTTATATATTATTGGTGTCTTTTCATATCTTGCACATAAAAATATATAGCCTTTCCTTCCTTCTTTCAACAACATCCTTTCTATATATATCAAAGATTTTATCCAACGATTTTACTTTCTAAAAAATCTCCCTTGATTGTGCAGTTTTGCTGTTAAGTATTTTTTCACTCAGTGTTCATTTCCTTCATGCAAAGACTCTAGCTTTATTTTTAGTGTCTTATATAATTGTTCACTAATGCCTTATTAAAGCTGAACACCTGTAGCTTCAGTTATCTTATAAATGAGTTAACAAGGAAAAACACCCCCCTAGGGAAGCTTGTTTTATATATCTGAACCGGGAGAATTAAAACATTTTATACCTCCTCAAAGTTATCTGTTCTTCGGTTCCAGCATTTCAAGCTGTTATTCATGCTTTTTGGCAATGAGGAAAGGATCAGATTAACACCAAAAAGAATGAACACGGCAAACTGAATTCTACTACAGGAAGCTTCTGCAAAAGCTCATCACTTTGAATATGTTACTCCTTAATAGAGATGACGAAAGCGTCCATTTCAGAAGCTGGGCAGAAGTGATATTATCCAAGAAACGTTTCAGATTACCGTAAGATTATCTGCTCACAGTTGCTCATTCGGACTCCTTTAAAATACCAATGCAGGCACTAGCAACAGGTTTCTTTGCTGCCTCTAAAAAGCCTTTATTAGCAAGGATATTGCTAGGCTTCACAGCTAGTAGCAACCAGCTTGCAGGTTATTTGTACAACACCGTTTTGGCCTGGGTTAGATAAGCACTACTTGCAGCTGAGCCTACTAGCCACCCCAAGCGTCTCATCGCCCTCACTCCTCTCCCAAGGCAGAGCTGCCGCTCCTGCAAACGTACCCTCACAGCTGTGTATGTCCCAGTTAGGGAACAGCCACACGTGCTGCAACACCAGCAGGGCTGAGCGGGAGGAGAGAGAGGGGACTCATTGCCAGGGCAGAGCAGAGACAGAGCAGTGATGAACAGCTGTAAGCAGCAATATTTTCACCCAGCTCAGACCCTCACGCTGACCCCAGCCTTAGTGTAGGTAATGAAGTCTGCTACTTGCACTGGCACAGATGTCTCCTCCCTGAAACCTCAGTACGTTAGAGGACAAACTATGGTAATGGGACACCCTACACAGGCTGGCATTTACAACAGATTAGCTACTCTGTCAGCAGTTTGTCCTTGACTGAAATGGAAGTAAATCCCCAGTATAAACAAGATTTCAAAGAATATATGTGGACAGAAGCCAAAGAGCAAGGACGATTTTACAGCACGCTAGAATCTATTGCTTTAATTTGCCTATACAGCTATATAAAACTAGCAATTCATCTTGTCTTTGTCTTTTTCTGAACAGCCTTTTATAAAACAAATCAAATATTCTCCCAAGTGTGATTCTTAGTATCATTTCTGAATGGGAAGCTCAGGTCTTCTTAGTATCATTGGATAGTGTGCAATGTAATTGGCCCCTGGCTGATGTCTTCATTTATTTTATGCAAGTTCAGATTCACATCAATACTGAAATCTGGCGCAAGCCTTGTCCTCTTAAAGGGAAAGAGCCTGTGACATAATCCTGGAGAAAGAAAAACTAAATGACCCAAAGCAGGCATGACCTGAACTCAAGTTCCCAGTAACATGTGTCTTCTTCCACACTCCACACTGCTGGATGCACCTTCTGTGGTGTAGCTCTATTTAAAAGTCTGAAAGAGGAAAGAGGTCTAGGTTTGTGCACATGTACTAGATCTGTAATACACAGTTCACAATAAAAATAAAAAAAATTCACCAGGTGAGCACTAAAGTAATTAAAGCCTATCAAATTGATCCTTATTGCACTTACACCACTGGTAGGATATATTCTTTCAGACAGGACTCTATTGAATTCCCATTACCTTAACTGAAAGCATAATAATGCAGAGCCACAGCCTGTTCTAAAAACGGTTCTCCGAGCTTTTTCATGACTGACTGTAAAATAGACTTATTGGAATATTGTAAAACAATTCTTTGTTTATTTACAGGTATGAAAATAAAGCCCCCAGTTACAATCTGTCAGATTTTACACAGTATCACAAAACCCAGAATATATGCCCAGTTTAAACACTGTAAAAAAAAAAAAAAAAAAAAGATGGCTCACTTCACATGATGGCCTAGGGGCCTGCATGTTGTAAAGTTGACACGTTTGAAAACCAGTGTCCTGAGCTAATTAAATCCATTCATCCTGGACTTTAGAGTTTCAGACAGATCTCTAATGAAAATTTACTTCAATTTCTTTCTATTACTTATTTCATTTCTCTATATAGCTATGCTGAATGACTGGATGTTTGGAAAATCCTGGATCTGGCAACTGGGAAGGTTTTTGTGTTGCCGAGAGCTTGATGCTTTAACAAAAAGAACCATGATTGTCCAACAGACTCTATCTGAAGGAGACATTTATCCCACATGAATCTGACAAAAATCATCTCTATAAACTCTAAGATTAGGTGCAGACTCCTAACTGAACCTGTATCAGAGTGTACATAGCCTCCCTACCTTCCCAGTGCCCCATTTTTGGGTTGCAAGGGACTGTAGCACCCACCAGATACAGGGAACTGGACTTATGCCACATGGGACCCCTGACACGAGACTAAATGTAAACCACTGAAAGACAGATCTACAGAAGCCAGAGTGGAACTGAATTCAGAAAGAGATGTTCAGTACTTGCACCCAATACTAAGGTTTTCACTACCAATGCGTGATCAGGTCAGTCTTGGGAGGGCTGATGGGTATCCCACAGCTCTACCCATCTGAGGTGCTCCTGCACTGCGTTCCCTTGAGCTGGTTGTGGTTCCCCAAGTTCCCTGCTCTTGAACCAGAAGGCTGGAAGCCTGGGGAGCCACTGCTCCATCCATTTCTCTGTTGGCATTAGAAAACCTGTAAACCTTGAAACTACCAGTTGAATCCAGGACTCCTGGGGCTTCTCTGCTGCAGAGCTGGAAGCCTGGAAGTTCTGGGCTGGGTTCCCAGGTCCTGTAGTGCGTAGGCAGTCTGGATGGCAGAGCAGCCATAAGGCACAGATCCTGAGAGCCCCGCATCTGCTCAGGGAAATTGATATTCGGGTAGAAACAGAGAAACTGAAACACACAAAAAACAATTTTACAGAGCAGCTGGGGTATGGAGAGAGTGCATATTGTTTGGAAGCATTATATTTTATTTCCTGAGTTTGGGGGATAGGGCTGTTTTTGTTGTTAGCGCTTTTTTTTTTTTTTTTTTTTTTTTTAAATCCCTCATTCAAAAGGAACATAAAAATCAAAATGCTTTAGGTTGGCCTCTGAGCAAAATTGCACCATTTCTTAAAATACCCAAAACGCAAACTCACAAGATGAAAAAATCATAATGCCTCTGACGAAGAATAAATGAGACAAAGTGGAAACAACAGTCACCAGTTCAGAGGAAAGCCCCCAAGAAAAACTAGGACATGAGATCTGTGCTCTCTAAAGTTATAGAACAGCTAAGTGGACAAAAAGACATTGGTACTACACCTAGCAAAAGTAATGCTGGAATATGCATCTGTGACTGAATTCTATGACCCACAGTTATTAACCATCAATTTATCTAGGCTTCAGCCACTGCCACGGCACTTGAATGCAGGTCAAAAACCCTGCAGGACATTAAGAAATCCCAGAGATGCATCTACCTCAGCACTGATGACAGCTGCTTCCCTAAGATACTTTTCCTTCTACTTCAGGTATACCAGGAATGATTAGAATTGTGTTCTGTCCATCTCTCATCACATTTAATTTGATGTTTGCAACCTCTTTGCTATGAAAAAAACAGAGTAGGTAGGCATATTTAAGCAAGAAAACACGATTTTCCCAGACCTCTCTCTGGTTTTCACCTGTTTGTTTTTGTCATGATTAAGTCTTAATCACTATTTGGGACTACTGTCTTAATCATATTTTCCCTTATTATGTAAATGTTGAATGACAAATAGGTACAAGACTGAAAAGTAGATCAAATCTGCTGAACTCCCTTCAATAATGACAGATAGAGATTGTTTTTGCATTGTTTTGACAAATGAGTTTTACAGCTGTGACTCTGACTTGACTATTATCATCTACTTAATCAATCAGTGAAATTCCAGGCAAATGAAGCTCCAACTCAAAGGTCAGAAGTGGTTATCACTAGTGTACTTAGTGCTGCATAGAATTTTAATTAGTTAAATGGCTCCCTACATATGTATGGCTTTTATTTGTAATTTATTCATGATTTTACATTAATCACTGACATCCTGACACCTAATTAGTAACACTCACAGGTAACGTGGGGTGAGAACTACCATACATATTTTAATAATCAAAGTTAAGACAGCAAGCTAAAAAAAAAAATAAAATCAGAGCTTCAAAATGAAAAGCAACAGCTAGTATTTAATTAGTTTCATCTGTACATACTCTATTCCATTTCACTACAGATAGTTCAGGCTCACTCCAAGTCAAACAGAAATTAAAGCAAAAAAGCTCTCAAAAATACTTTATAGCAATGCTACAAAATTCCATTAATATATGAATACTACGATTTATTTTCTATGACTTCAAAAATACTATGGAATTCTGTCATGCAGTTCTCTGGAGAAATCACTGACATAATTTTGGCCTCCAAAAGCGTTGCTGCCATCCACCCACTAAGCCACAATCAGTATCTGAGTGCAAACATTTCTAAGATCTCTAAGAACTAGGCCCTCTTCCTTATTTAGAAAGTGTTTTGGGGTATAATTTATTTAATTAGAAATTAATTTCACGCTAAACAATTCTTTTATTTGCTAATTAATGACAAATCTGTGAAGGAGATTTACCTGGAAAAAATGTATTTACTATTATTTTCATGATGTGCTGATTTCTATTTGTGATACTTTGTTTTTACATGAAGGTTTTCTTTTAATTTGGAAAAAAACCCCACCAAAACCTGAAAACATTAAAGCTTGAGCCAAAATATTTTTCCTTTTTCAAAATGTCAACTTCACCCTTTTCAAAGTTCAGGTCATATTGGACCTTTCCTATTTTCTTTTATTTTGCTTCAGCTGAGGAACCAAAAGGATCAGTTATTCACAGAGTTCTACTGTTCTGTAACTTACGTACAAGCTTCAGATCCCCAGCAGACAGCTATAAGCTCTTTAAAGAGTATCATGGGCTTTTCAGCTGGGGGGATGATTCAAATACATTGAGCTGGGATCTTCTTCCAAACACTCAATATTATAGAATTCATATTCTGTTTATATTGAGAACATATAAATGGAAAGCTAACTATCTGATTGGTATATTTCATGAAACAAAAATCCTGATATCATGCAGATAACCCCTCTTTTTTGATAGGGAATTTAATAGGAATTTATTCTTTTATTTGGATCACTTATAATAGCACTGTTTCTTAGCAACAGCATGTGGTAGATGACTTAAGACATACAAGAAGCAACAAACACTATATTCACTAGAACAATGAAAACTGGAAAGAAATATCAAAATCAGATTTAGTTACTTGGTTTCTCTCCCAGACAGACACATATCAGTACCATTTGGGAAGCCACTACCCCCAGATCTAAGCCTTTCCTCTTTTGGTTGAGACAGCACACTGTGTAAAATTTTAAGTCAGGATGCATAAGCGCAACTTCAAGTGGCTGAAGGGAAGGAGGACAAAAATGATTTAAAAAGCACTGTCCCGTAATGACAAAGGAAATGGCAACCCTGAAGCTTCTAGTTGTATTTTCAAGTAATTAAAATGCTTCTCCTGCACACATATTGATACAGTCTGTTTTGATCAAGATTTAATCCTTGGACTGAACCGGTGAATTATACAATAATATTCAAAACAACCTCTTATCAGGAGCAGAGTAGTAAGCACTCTAATAAAAGAATAAAACTTATTGCTCCCTTCCTCCTCTTCTGCAGCAAACAACTTCAATAATAGAAAACAGACACAGCTTTCCATAAGTCACTTAAAAAATCATGGCTAGAGCCAGACAGTCCAGATTAAAGCCTGATCTAACATTAACACAAAGCCTACATTTTTTTTCCCAAACCACTCACCCACATCCTCAGAGCCTTCTCCACAAGAAGAATGGAAGATGGGAAAAGTTGTGCTGCCCTTTAATTGAAATTTTTATTTTTCTATTTATGGCAACAACTAACCCAAAATAATTTCATGGTACTACTTAACATATGATCACAAAAGAGCACTTCTGCAAACAATGAAAAAAACCCATGAGAAGAAATAAACAATTACATACCTTGAGACTGTTATGACTGAATGACTTCAATACGTAAAAAAAAAAAATAATTTGTCAGTTGTGCTAAATTATTCATGATGGTTATTTAAAACAAGGTAAACCCTCTAAGTTGTACCAGTTACAGGTTGGCATTTTGTGCATTTTAGCCACCTGTTTTGGTAAGAGCAAGTTTCCACATTGGAAAGCACCTTCACATCTGCCTTCCCTCTGATGGCATTTATCCTCCTTTTTCTCAGCAGCTCATGACAGACTCCAGTGGTGCAGAATGATTGGAAATTTTTTCTCCTCCTGTGAACAACAAGTGAACCATCCATCTTAAACAGCAAAGACTATCACCACTCCCTTCCAGCAAACTGAGACAGATAGGTAGCAATTTAACATGTTCTGATCAAGACATTTAGCTGCAGATGAAGGGGAACATGCAAATGGCTGGATATGTCCATTCGTGGATCTATGTTTACACAATATCGTGTAAACTAAGGCTAATCCCAAGAGCCATATGATCTAGCTTCTCCTGTGGACAGTCCAAAAAATCCATAAAATATTATTTCTGCTTCAGCAAACATCTCGTCTGAAAGAGCAGTTTAAAATGACAACACTACCTAACTGTGCTGATAACATGGAAAGACTACAAGTTACATTTTTGGAAACTCTTAAGAATTCCTATAGATTTCAAGTGCCAGAGTCTACATCCACCCTGAAATTCCATCACTCCTTGGAGATGGTAGAACTCCATACACGGTCCATTATAAATGAATTTTAATATATGCAATGTATACAAATATATAATATATTCACATATAAAGATATCTGAGAAAAATTTTAATATATTATTGTATTGATAGTTTAGACTTAGGGGACTTAACATACTTGAAAAATTATGAAATACATCAACACTTGTATTAGAAAGCTCAAATACTGAAACAAATCACGAAGAGGTTGGAAGAATTAAAAAACTACAGGATGTAGCAAAGATCACTCAAAACTCTTTTAACACCTCTTGAAGCACTTTAGGATCTTTAATCCACTGAGTTATTTATTTATGATTTCTCTTCTAAAGTATTCTCAGTGTTAAACGAAAATCCTGCAGTGACCTTTGCCTATGAAAAACAACAAAACCCCCCAAAACCACACAAAAACTCCACACTGCAGGAGCAATCATTAACCAAGCATGAATCCTGTAACTTTGTACATGTTTTCATTACTTCTAGAGTGGCAACCACCAGTACATCCACACTAGTCTCACAGCAGAGGCCTCTTCTCAGACTCTGACACACAAAATAAAAACACAAATCAAACAGAAATTTAAGAGGCACATATAAAAGACTCCCATGTGGCTTATTACTAACTTAATGGTCACCATTATGTTACCAGTGGTCTTTAATAACCATTTTATGTTTGTAAAATATGCTTTATTCCAAAGGATACCAAAGCATTACCTGTATCGGTATCACTTCAGGCAGGAAACACAGCAGATATTTAATAGAAACAGTTTAAAACAGTAAGCGCTCCACATTGCATAAAGCAAGGAATAAACATAGTCGAACATGAATTTGTGACAAAATGATGGAATGGGACCTCTGTGAGTTTATACGTATGCTTTATTCTCTGTAAGAGCGTATGTACATGCGGTCTCTATTCCAACTTCAGGTAATATTCAAGACACTTAATTAGCAATTGTTCATACATTACTAATGTCTCTTATATGTGTAAACTAGGCAATTAAGCTAGATAATACAGATGAAAGCTACTTTATTCAAAATGCCTTACTTTAAGCTAATACAAATAATGAAGCATTTGTACTTTTCACTGAAAGTTCTCTTAAATTCTAGGGTTAAAGCCAGTTTCTCCTATGCAACTAGACGGAACAGTAATTGCCCTGAGGCAAATTCCTATGCTAAACTTGTGATTATGTTATCTTTACAACTGCACTGCAATAGGCTTTCTCTGCTTAGTCCTGTCGCTTTTGATAAAGATTAGTTTTCCTCTTAATTTCCCTATGTTATGCTATACCATTGCACCTACCCACCTCACTTCCGTAAAAGCTCTTCATAGCAAACCTATCGTTCTATTAGTAGCCGTAATGAATTATTGCTAGGCAACCCAAGCAACATGCTTCTTACTGCGTGTCACTGTTTCATAGTTCAGACATTTCTATGCTTGGATGCCACAGAGCAGAGTTACTATTTCCTTGGCTATCCATGGCTAACACTAGCATAGCACCATGATCTATGCACAGTACCTTGTTTAGAACATGGTGATGTGACAGAGCCCAAATGGAATTATTATTCATTACATTTTTTACTAGTTTTACGTGTCTTCTTCACATATTCAATCAACCCAGCATCTAGATCCTGACCGCCGGATCTGCATGTATATTTTGAATATCCTCTGTCCTGTCCCAAGAGTAGAGGTACCATTCAGATCCTTCATTCACAGTTCTGAAGCTGTAACAGGGATAAAAGATGTATCGGATGGAATTTCAAGACAAATAAGCATTTCCTTCCACAGATTGTTAATAAATATCCCAGTTCTACTAAGTTGCAAGCACTTACCTGGCACACAGAGGTGGGTATGCAATGCAATCACAGCCAAAAGAAGAAATTCCAGTGCCTGAAGTGGAAGCATGGGTAGGGTAACAGGCTGTTGCTCTGAATACATCACAAATATATCTTTCTGTCAAAGAACTTCTGTCAAAGTGCAGGATTGACACAGCACTTGAGATTCCTAATCTGAATAAAAACCCCCAAAATTGATTAGAAATGAGTGATAACCATTTGGAAAGCATTTACACTGAAATATATTGGGAGTTAATCTGTTCTCAGTTCTGTAAATAATATCAAAGCGTTTTTATTAAAAGGCTCCTTAAGGAGAAACCTCAACCCAATATGCTGATCGTACCCTTACCTTTCCATGATTTGTTTGTTGTAAGTCACATTGTTTGCTGGTGTTACTGTAGTTTCTAAATAAAGACAAATGAACAGAATGAGAATGAGCAAGCAATGAACAAATCATTAGAAGAGTCAAACTGTGTGAGACCGAGATCAATCTAGAACATTATCCTGCTTTTTGTGGGGCCAACAGTAGATTCCTGTATTGGATTAAAGGATATACAGGATAATTCACTACCTGCTACTTTATACCAAACAATGCTATCATCATTGTCTCTATATCCCTCTTAGACATTTTTTTTCCAGACTTCCAAATCCAGGTTTAGGTAGTAATTTCTAAAGCCATTTTTCATTTTGGACTTTTCTGTTTTTTCTCAGTTTCAAGGATTCTCTCTTTACTCATCTGATTCCCCTTGGATCAGTCAGCTCTCACACTATGTCACTATGTTGTTGTTTTGATGTTTAGAAATGAACCACAACTTTACAAGGTATGAGAGGAATGAGTAAATAAAACAGTATCAAGGAAAGTAGCTTTGACCCAAAAGGCAGCTCTATGGCCAGAGGGTGTCACATCACCCCTGGAAGTGGAATGAGGACAGACAAAACCATAAGCATCCACCAAGCTCTCTCCCCAGATCCATCATGAAGTCTTCCTGAGGATTCACAGGTTGTCTTTTTTAAAGAGCTGAAAATGTTAAAGGTATTTTATTATATAGAAACTTATTTTACAACTTATCGTCTACGATCTTCCCATTAACTAATGTAACAAGCAAAT
Source organism: Athene cunicularia (assembly GCF_003259725.1). NCBI lineage: Eukaryota > Metazoa > Chordata > Aves > Strigiformes > Strigidae > Athene > Athene cunicularia. The sequence continues at coordinate 17,957,805 of NW_020799100.1, read as the reverse complement.
TATTCAAAGGAATAAAACGTCAGTATTTATTTCTCTCTACTGACCACCTGACCTACTTGCTACACGTACTAGATCAGGTATCTTGCAAGTGTTGATTAAATTTAAAGCTTATTTTATGATGTATAAAAAAAGCCTTCTATTTGTCCAACATATTGCTTTATACCTCAAGCACTTAAATATTTATTGGACATAACTTGCAATTTTTCTCCTATGCTCAGAAACAAGTTTACTATGCTATCATCTACACTGCATTTTATTCAAAAGCACATAAAATATATGAACTCTTTTTTGCTTTAGAGTTGTAACATCATTGTGACTTCTGGATGTTTTCATTCTTTATCAGGGTTTTTTTTGCCCCCCCCTCCCTTTTTTTTTTTTTTTTTTTTTTTTTTCTGTATTCTTTGCAGGAGTCATGAATTCCTACCTGATAGCAGAAACTCTATATTCTGTAGCACAGGTATAGGGATTCTCTTTTAAGAGCAATGCATTGTGAGCCTTCACAGGCTGGGACTATTGTACATTTTTCTCAGTAGACAATGTACTATGTTCCTTTTGGCTCTTCATTTGAACAGACAGGGAAGAAAGCAAAGTGTTTGATTACTGTCCAGCAGACTGTTTTCTATTTCTGCCTCCCAATCACAAAATATCCTGTGGATCTGGCTTCAAGTAATATATGAACGCAAGAATCTAGAAACATGTATTAAAATTTTACAATATGAGCTAAGCATAACATATTCTAAAAACGATCCGTTTTCTAAGAGAGAAACTAAGACTAGGTGGAAAGAATGGATAGAGCATCACAGAAATGGCTCAGATAAGGTACAGTACCATGCAAGAAAGGAGACTGAAAAATGGATGAAAAACCATAACAGAGTGTCTGAACAGTTGGGGAAAAGAGGTTCTCCAAGCTTCCTAGGTTAGATGGTGGAGGAAAAGTGTGGGGGATGCTGACTTCAGAGATCACAGCACACTATTGTATATGGTCTTTTAAGCTGGCAGATCAGTAATTTTTAAACTTTACAATGGTTTGAATGTATTGTTAAATTATGAAAACAAAGAACAAAGTTCTGCTGAGTAACAGGGAGGGTGGTTTTAAAAATTTTTTTTCCTTCCTTTTAAAAAAAATCTGGTCAACTACTATCAACACTTCAGAAAGAATACCCTCCTTGGAACTGAACAGTGATGAGGGGTGGAAATTTGATAAAATGGGATTTTGTTTGCTGATTCTGTTCCTAGTCTCAGGTACACTGAACACGGTACAAGTTAGCTAGTGCATCACTCTCTTTTTCTGAGTGATAAGTTAACCTAGCAGACCCTGAAAATCACCATCAACATCTCAGCAACAGAATGACAATACCAGAAATGCTGTTATGAAAAGGTATCATTACTTATTTTATTGGTAGAAATAATAAAAGAACAACTAAAAAAAACGCCAATTATTGAATAGGTGGCCGGTGAAGCTAAATGTAAAAAAGTGCTCATTAAATTATGGTGAGCTATTCATAAAATGTATTTGAGCTAAACAGAGAAAGTTTTTCAGAAAATGCCAAGCAGCATCTAACTCCCTGAAAACTGGTGCATTTGTAGAGTAACTGGTGTGTGTGTGTGGACAAATGAAGTCCAGGGAAAGAAAACACTGTTGCAATTAGAAATGAAGTGTAAATTTGAGATTACTCAATTAGCAATTAAAAAAAGAGAGAATTCTTTTTTAAAACTTCAAGTGGCTAACTAAATGTTGCGTTTCCCAGTCTCCATATAATATTTACTACCCAGATCAGTGGTTTTGCCATATAAAAATTATATTGCTAATAAAATTCAATGTGGTATAATGTGTAGATATACACTAACCTTTACACAGAGTGGTTTTTCTCTTAAAGGCAACAGAAGTGTCTCCCTGCAAAGATGGGTTGAACAAATAACATGGAATTTGGGACAAATACATTTCATTAAACTGATTTGAAAAGATTGTGCCTTGCTATCTGCACAGGGTACCCTGGTGAATTTCCTTCTTGATGCAGAAAGGATAATTGCATTTGCAACCTGGAAAAGATACATCCATATTAGGAACTACTCTTTGTATTTGGAACTTGAGTTAATTCCCACAAGCACTGATAAGAGTTGGTCTCAGAAACCTCTGAGCATTGAGAGCAGAATGATCTAGTGATGTGTAAAAATGCACTGATTTACACTATATAACAAACTCCATTCAGAGAGGCTGAGATTTTGATATTTTGAGTTTAAAAATGTCAGAATGATTTCAAGTACATCAAGGATGTATTCCATAAATTTTCTCTTTTTTTTTTTTCAAATTTTTATAGGTCTTAAAGGCTCAAGTCTCCTTAATTTTAAAGACTACTTTTTTATAAGAATATGGTCTAGTTATATACTATTTTTCATAGAAGACTATAGAAGACTACAAAATCCTTTCTGCCACCTTCCTGTTGAACTTAGTTTAAATGCAAAAAATACAAGGGGTCTTCAATTTGGTCTGCCGGATCAACAGCAGGAGACCAATACTATGATGGAAACATTTTAAAAATTATAAATAGCCCCAGCCACTACAAGACTGAAAATAAATAGTCACCCCCGGTGAACAAAATTATTTGAAGTGTGGTCCTCCATGATTAGTAGAGATCATCTCCCATCGTGCTATAAATCTTGCAAAACGGATTGCCACCATTTATTCCTGTTCAGAACCTATTATCACTGTCACATTATATGATACTTTAAAAGGGTACCTACAGTAAAGATTGTCAAACAGAAACCTGCAAATACTGACCAAAAATCAGAGAACAGAAATGATTAATTATTATGCAAGACTAATACAGGGGGTTTGAAAATGAACCAAGGATAATCATGTACTTTTCAAAAAGCAAAGTAAACATTAAAAAAAACCCTGAAACAAATAGTCTTTGACACACACAAAATCATTAGCAACTGTATCTAGATACTACATTAGTAAGTGGAGAAAAAAACCACTACTGCTTCTAATGTCATTGCAGCTTCCCTGCAAATCCTCATGGAAGAGGAATTCGGCAGTTACAACAAGACTGCAGCCTATTAATTCTATTTTAGACCATGTCCTCTAAGGGATCAAGTTTTTCTAAACAAGAACTCAAGAGAGTGCTCATCTAGACTCAAACAGTACTGTCCACAACACTGTCTGGAAAATAAAATTACTTCATCAGTAAACAGAGAAAGAGAATACTGAAAGAGAAATAAAATATCTCTCATATTAACTGGGCTAAAAACACCACTGGCAGAATTGTTTCTTTCATATAAGAAAGTCTCCTTCCTTAGTGTTTTGGGTTTGCGTGATGAGGTTTTGATAGTGGGTGGGCTACAGGGGTGGCCTCTGTGAGAAGCTGACAGAAGCTTCCCCATGTCCGACAGAGCCAACACCAGCCGGCTCCAAGTTGGACCCGCCGCTGGCCAAGGCTGAGTCCATCAGTGACAGTGGTAGTATCTCTGGGGAGAAGAAATAGTGCAAGTGCAACCTCGGTGTAACAGAGGAGTGAGAATGAGAGAGCATCAACCTGCAGACAGCCAGGTGAGTGCAGGAGGGGGGCAGGAGGTGCTCCAGCACCAGAGCAGAGGTTCCCCTGCAGCCCGTGGTCAGCCCGTGGTGGGGCAGCTGTGCCTGCACCCGGGGAGCTCCACAGGGGAGCAGATCCCCACCTGCAGCCCGTGGGGGACCCCGCACCGGAGCAGGGGGATGTGCCCGAAGGGGGCTGTGACCCCCTGGAAGCCCCCGCTGGAGCAGGCTCCTGGCAGGGCCTGTGGCCCCGTGGAGAGAGGAGCCCACGCTGGAGCAGGTTTGCTGGTGGGACTGGTGACCCGTGGGGGAGCCGCGCTGGAGCAGCCTGTGCCTGAAGGACGGCACCCATGGAAGGGACCCACGCTGGAGCGGTCTGTTGCTGGGAGGACTGTACCCCCGGGGAGGGACCCACACTGGAGCACTTTGGGAAGAGCTGCAGCCTGTGGGAAGGACTCACATTGGAGAAATCTGTGGAGGGCTGTCTCCCATGGGAGGGACCCCAGGCTGGAGCAAGGGAAGAGTGTGAGGAGTCCTGCCCTGAGGAAGGAGCAACAGGGACAACAGGTGATGAACTGACCACAACCCCCATCCCCTGTCCCCCTTACCCCCTGCAGGGGAGGAAGGAGAGAAATCGGGAGTAAATTTAGTCCCAGGAAAAAAGGAGTGATGGGGGGAAGGTGTTTTAAGATTTAGGTTTTATTTCTCATTATCCAACTCTGATTTAATTGGTAATAAATTAAATGAATATTCCCTAAGTTGAGTATGTTTTTCCCACAGCAGTAATTGGTGAATGATCTCTCCCTGTCCTTATCTCAACCCACGAGCCTTTTGTTCTATTTCCTTTCCCCTCTCTAGCTGAGGAGAGGAGTTATAGAGCAGCTTTGGTGGGCACCTGGTGTCCAGCCAGGGTCAACCCATCACTCTGTTTTCCTCTTAGTTTGATTATTTAGACAAACATCTGACATATCCAGATTTTGACAGAAAATTTTATAAGAAATGCCCATTGTTGAAATACCATATATGGTATTTCCTTACCATATATGGAAAAACACTTCAAAAGTATAACACCTTTTGTATGAGAACCCAAATGACCTTTGAAATGTTAGAGAAACACATTAACTTATTGTGTGTCTCATAAACCTAAGAAACCTTCTTAGGCAGTATTCCGTTTAGCTGTTTATTCTATGAGAGAACTTTCTGTATCCATAAACCTCCTTTAGCAAAGAATTCTGAACGGATGTTGCTTTAGTTCATGGTGTCACTGGAAGATGGCAGGCTCCTTTTTCAGGACTTACGTATTCTGCACAAGAATGTAGCCAAAACATTCCTGAATTTTATATTTGGTTGTTTTGGTTTCTTTTCAATGCGAGTGCCATCCCATTTATTCTTTGCCATGTGACCAACCTCGGTTTACTCTAGTCTATTCAGCATTACAGACGTAATGACTTCAGGACTGCAAAAGAGCTGCTGACATTTTCTAGTCAGGTAGAGTTATGCAAATAAAAACATCGTATTATTAAGCATTTTAGAACTTAAGATAATAAAGTTGTAACTCAGCAAAGCAACATGACTAGTCACACTTTGCTGACACAAAGAAGTCCCTGCACAAACCCGTTTACTATTGCAGTGCTCCCCCTCCATGAGCACAGCAGCGAGAGCGCTTGTGGGAAACACTGCAATGTATTTTCTCACTGTACAGTTTGCAAAGCAATAAATTCATAGTAATTGTGATGGCATCATTTGGAGTTCAAAGTGTTAACTTCTTCCATGTTGATTTTTCGTATTTTAAACTCAATTTCCAATCTACAAATACAAACACTGCCTTGGAAGTTTGTCAGCATTTTAGAGTAACTGTATAAGCAACTGTTTGGTCTCTCAGAAATCCTAAACTTTCCCTCTATGTAACAACCTTCTACTCAACAGAGGATCAACATATCTAAGTATTCTTGAAATACCTATTCAGTTCTTCAGCAAGGCTGTTATTCCCTTTGCATCTGTACAGTGTATTTCTTAATTTATAAATGTGAACATGTCACAAGCTCAAACTTTGTTTGAAAAGAAAGCTTGGAGACAAAGTAATCACTAACATAATCATACCATGCCCTTCTTATTACTAGACCTTTGTAGTTTTAATGGTCACAAAAGACTTTCCTACAATGTTTTCAAATTGCTTGCTCAAATAAATAAATATACTGGCAAAACAATAAAAAAAAAAAACCAGAGACCATTAGTTACACATTATATGTAGGATTCTCCCTAAAGCTCCTGTGAAGTATTAAAGTCTGAACTAGGATTTGACAGCAAAGATTTGCTATTACATACTGCAATTTTATAGCAAGCAAAGAGTTGAACTGACCAATAAAGTAATGCGAATGTTAAGTCCCTTCCAAAACTAACTGGACTACCAAAGAGAAAAACAATTCCCTCCAGATGACCCATCACTGCTACATGTACATGCATAATTCTTACCATTATAGCTCCTCCTAACATCATATTCAGCATTTTCACCGGAACAGCTGAAGTTAAGGTACAAATTGCAAGATCTTCCAGCATTCTTCCTATAAAAACAGGAATCCTGAAGCCTAATTGTGTAGAGTACTCCCCACAATCAGGTTCTATCCTAGAAATCCTCTCAGCCACTCTTGGAAATCTCAATTAAAATGTAGCTTCATTATCTGAGATATGATTGGTCGCTGATCTAGCCCAAACAGCTCATTTAGACAATCTCTATACTCCCACAGTCGATTCTCTTTGGGCATACTGCTGCTTTGTCTGATTCCTGACAAACACAACAAAACTGCATGAACTGGAAACAGAACCAGGTTTTGTTTGTGTAAATACATGCTCTAGACATCTATCAAATTATTTTCAACCAGGCTGTGAAAAACCAAAACCAATGATTAATTTGAGTATCAAATCTAAACACTCAGAACTCAGGAACAAACTGGCCTCTGTCTTCTTGACATTTAATGCATTTAATTAGATTGCAAAATAGGAAAAAGAGAACTGATCTTTTTGTCATAGATGCCTTCCCAAAACTTTGTGCTGGGTTTCAGCAGAATAAGTATTTGAAAATATTAAGCTATTTGTTATCTTGTAGTGGAGACACTTTCTTCCCCTATTCAGACAGTATGAAAATTGAACTGCTAATACCTTTAAACAGAATGCCCATTTTCTTTTGTGTGTCTTAAATTCACTAGTCTGGATTGCATTCATGTGAAAATTTAGAAGACAAAAGTATTTCTTAGAAAAAACTACACTGCCTTCCTGACTTTCAAGGAAAATTGCCCATGTATGAAGAAAATACTGACATATTTATCACAGGTTGAATCACATTCAACTCAAATATGCATTTATCATTAAAAAGAACACACAGAAGTTTACAAACAGGGAATAATAGATTCTGCTTTTTCTTCTGATCATCTTTAACATGTTTTACATAATCAGTTTCCTGATTATTTGGGTCATTTAAACAGAAAAGTTTGCTTATATATTCTACAATATAAACAAGGTTCACAGCAGAAGTTGATATTGAACATGAAAGATGTGTAAGAAATATAGTACTGGAAAATCTAACATGCTTCAATGACACAATCAGGAACTGAATTTGAATTTTTGTCAAGTAACTTCATTATACCCTTTTCATCAGGAGCCTCTCCAAGCCATTTTTTAAAAACTTTTACATTTTTATTTTATGCACCTTTATATACATACATATATTTTAGATTACACAGTCAAATATATAATATTTTTATCATGTTTTTAAATGTAGTTTAATTTTTCAGTTGTTTTATTGTCCTCCACTTATAATTTATTCTGAAAATAAACTGAGACAGAAACACTACTGCCCATAACTGCTTATTCACACTTCAAATCCCTGGCAGCTGTTAGCTCTAGCCAGTGCTACCACTTTAACTGTTCACCTATGGGTGCCTTTAACTTTGTCTATTCCACGAATGACTCAGCTTTCAAAGGTGGGGAAAAAAATAAAATAAAAATCAGCAACTAAGCCTCACTTGCACACAGTAACCGCTGACTTGATGTCTCACATCAATACAACTGGTCATACCACATTGCTCTCCATCTCTCTTAGATCCATATTTCCAATCTGCTCTGCCTGTCTAGTCTGAAGACGATCAGGAAAATAATGTGTTTGTTACCGTGTATGTGGAAAGCAGTTAGCACAGCACTGGATTACAATCACAAATCCACTGATCCTTTTGTTCCTTACCGGGGTAATTGGTTGGACATCAGTTAAAAAATGGTTTTAATCTGCAACATAAATCTATCTGCCATAATGTCATTAATACAAGTTCAGCATCTTTGAATAATATCATGAAAATAAGATATATTTTTTTTACTAATACATTCCTGGGATATACCTTTTCACTATGGAAACAACATCCAGATACATACTGCTCCTGTAGCATGAACTTTCATCCCAAGGAAAGCAGAGGGCATGCTGAGACACTCACAAAGATTATGCCTTGACCTGCTGTGATTTTGGCCACATAACTATACCGACCCAGGATCAGGACAAACTGAATGACTGCTTCCTCCCACCTCGCACACTCTAATCTTCTTACATGAGATGGAATTAAGACACAGCCAAAGACACACGCAGATGTCAGAGCATAAAGAACTTGAACAGATCACAATTTAGATACAGCCCAAAGACAGATTCCAAAGGGACTCAGAACTGTAGTAAATCTCTATTTTTATGTTCTCAAAACAATTATAACTTACTGTTTTCCTTTTGTGTATTTATAAAATATACTGTAACTGCCAATTTAAATTAATGGGACACAGTGAAGACATACATGCAGACACCTTAATGAAATTAATTTAAATCTAGTGTGGATGGTGCTGAATAGCACAGCTCAGGAAACTGAAGACAATTTTAATTTTTAACCTACTTCTTTTTTTCCACCAGCTCTTTTACCTTGAAACAAGAACTGAAACACAGACTTATATCAAGTCACAGCAAAGTGACACAGTGAAATTTCTCAACAGCAATTGAACCTAATTCAAATGCTAAACCTTAATACTTGATAGTATTGTTATATATCTAATGTATATATACATATATGTAAAAACACAAGTATAGTACCTCAGCTGATAATTGTTATTGCCTTACCCATAGTGTAGTGCCGACTCAGTGCTTTGGAAATAAAACCAATCAACTAAGTTAGACCTTAATTAAAAAATTGTTCCTGTGCTGTTTTCTAAATCAAAATATTTTTGTACTGTTGTTTGAAATAGTATCTATGCCCATCTCATTTATACACATACACACATAAAGAAGGTATTGATTAAAAAAACTCCACTCTATCTTCTGTTAGTTAAAATTAAAACATAATTTCTGGAAGCTCTGCTCACTAGAACTGGCAGATGCTCCATGGAAAATTGCCATTAACGTTAACACATAATGAAGAATCAACCTGCTGGGGCACCTGGGATAAATTTAGTTTTTTCAATGCATTATTATTCCACTTGAGTGAGATAATAGATTATAATTTTAGAGAAAGTGACATATGGAACATTTATGAGACTTTGCAAAAATCATTTGAAACCCTTTACTTAAAACATTTATCACACACTCTTGGTAGGGGAGGGGAAGGACTTTGACAGGGAGTTTTTGGTGGGCCAATTTTCTTAACAGAAGATTGAAAGACTTTTATCTCAAAGCAACTTCAGCTATAAAGTCAAAATTCAGTTTCCAGCTCATGCCTGGCAAAAACTATTAGACTTCAGGAGCTACTCTTGTTCTTCAGTTTCAGTCCATTCTCACACTGCTAGTTTAATCACCTATTCCAGTTTCTGTACCCAAATCTCTCTCCCAATCTCATAACGCAAAGGAGGGCACAATTGCAGCTCTTGTGATCCCTGAAAACCCTGCAAAAGAGGCAGCCACCAGCTGAAGCCAGACAACTGAATGTTATGGATAATGAAGGGAACTGCCACCTCTGTCTCAGAGGCGCCCATATCAGGAGACACCTAATTTTGACTCACTAACAATATGTGAGGATTTTTAAATATTAGAAGATACAATTTCTTCACACACAGTATCTCCACATCCACAACATCCCTGTAAAGAGTTTCTAATTTCCTAGCTGCTCTGCTTCAGCCACTCTCTCCTCCAGAGAATGAACTTCTATTAGTGCCTGCACCACACACACCCTCTGGGCAGGTAATTACACGTGTCGCAACAGATTGAGAATCCTCCTCTGCTCTGGATGTCTTCCAGCACCTTAAACCTCAACGTGTTACTTCTTGAAAGGGTTCTGGTAGTTTACTTTCTCCTTTGATTAAGTGGGTAAGATTAAGTTCCTATTAGTGTTCTCTACTCCTATTAACCTTGTTAGCAATAGGTGCAGTGACCACACAAGTGTGTTTAAAGAAAAACTATAAAGCAAGGTGACCCAAGGTCTCTGTATTTTCACCTGTACTGATTCCTGACACAAACTCCTGTACACTTTGTCTCTGCTCTCCTTCAGGATTAGACAAAGCAATGTGCAAAGTTGCCATTATCCTACTTCTTAAGTATTTATTTTTTAAAAGAGTTTTCTCCTTCCAGTGCAGTCTTCCTCTTGTAGTAGTCACATAACGCCTTATCACTGACAGGTCATATAAATATATATATATATATATATATATAGAGAGAGAGAGAGAGAGAGAGAGAGAGAGAGAGATAAACATATATATAAAAAAAAATAATTACCTTTTATGATGTGCAGTGATCGTCACAGACTTGTGTTCAGAGAGCGAGTCAGATGGTGTCCTGCAGGGGAACCTTTGTAGGACGGATTGGCCCCGAGGCCAAACAGCCAGCATTCAGTGTTGTATCTTTGCTTTCGCTCCAGTCTGAACCACAGCCCAACTTGATTTCTGCTTTCATCAAAGACAGTTCCTCCTGTCTTGGTTCCTGCCTGGCCAATTCTGAATCCCAGTTCTTGCTCCTGCCTCCAGGTACAGCAGCCCAAATTCTTCCTCCTGTTATCCTTAAATGAAGAGATAGAACAGCTCAAGAAATACCTGCGGAAAAAACAAGTCTGTAACAGAATATTTCAACTGCATGACCACCTTATTGCAAAATGGAAGGTATTTTAATATAATCCAACTTTTAGATGTAGTTACAATTTCCAAAATTTGTTTTCCACCTCATTTGTAAGTAGTTCTGTGAAGGTGTTCAATTCCATTAGGAGACAATACCTATTTCTAGAGCAAGGAATCTTCCTATATTATAGGTTTTTAATTATTTCTTAATGAATTAGTTATAAAACGTCAAAACAAGAACACAGTCCCATCCTACCATGGCAAATAAAATATCAAAGTCGAAAAGAACTAATTATTTCACAAGCTAAACTGTTTCTACAGCCCCGCCCCAAATTCACCCACATTCAATAAATTTTAAAATTTCTGAAAAGTTAATAAAACATAAAAGGCTTGGCCTTACCTAATGAAGGATGTAAACCCAAATGGACTCCTCTGTCACCAACAAGAGTAGGCAGCTTTTAGATAAAGGTTGCAGAGTTTGCTGGGAAGGAAAGAGGATGCTATGTCCCAAATAAATTCAGTCTCCCCTGTCCGTGCTCGCTGTTATGCAGAATATCCACAATGACATAACTGCATCTGTACTAATATATTGGTTGAGAGTAGTAGAGCAGTTTTCAATAAAATCCTTGATTGTTCTGACTCCCCATAGGTTAGGCCAGGTCACGCGGTGGGTTGGTGCATGTAAGCTGCCATCCAAAGGAAGGTGAACTGAACTCTTCCATTCATGGGCTCTGTGGGAACGTACAGATCCACACCGGTAACTGGTCTGTCACAGCTTTGAACCACACGCACAAAGTGAAACCCCAAAGCGTATTTAGGAGTTGCTATAGAGGTCTCAGCACCCACTGCGTCTACCCGACGATCTGACCTTTTAGTGCCACGTTACCAGTTGTGAGGGTATGGCTAATACTGTAACAAAGACCAAGAATGCCCTAATCTACTGGAAAAAGAAATTACTGTTCCAAATACCAATTACAGTTATTTTGAAAAATACTGGAAAAAATCCAAGCTATTAATTTCCAAGGGCACAGAACTTTGAATACCAAACGCTGCAAATCTTTTCCTCATCCTTCTTCTTGCTTCAGAAGGAAGTTCTGCGCAAGTCTTTGTTTGCTCCGAGATGAGGAAGTGGTGGCCATGCAGTTATCTGCATAATGGTTCCAAGTACAACTAGTCTGACCTATTGCAATCTATTCAGAGTTTTTCCATTTTCAAATTTCTTACTTGTTACTTACAATGGGTGATTGAGCTATTGCAAATCTGGCTGTGGTACAAAAAAGCTTTCAGACATAGTGGGAGAAAGACTTAAAAGGAAACTGTAAACCACACTTTTAATTCTTTAATTGCTAACCTATATTTTTAGACTTCGTTTTTTATTTGCAAAAGGTACAGTCTATATAATAATTTGTAAAAAACACACACAGAGCACAGTAAACCTTTGAAGGAAAAAAACCCTTGCTAATGAGATAACAACAGTGAGACTGAAAAGTACAAGCAGAGAATGAAATCTCCATGAGTTCACTGCATGAGCAAGTAAAATCCAAGCACAGAGAGTTATGTTCCTGGCTCTTACCTTTCTGGCTTTGTATCCTTATTCGCCTTAAGGTGCAAATGTACGTCTGTGCTGGGTATTTAGTTATGTTACTAAAAGACAGAAAAACAACTTAAGTATTCTAAATACCTGATGGATTTACAGGCTTTAAAATGACAGAAGTGGTGATAAAAAATTCTCTGAAAAATAGTTTTACTAAAGGTATGACTAAGTATGTATAACACTTCTTATATCTAATTAAAAGGTGAATATGGAAGGAAAATACAATAGCCATATTTAAGTCTATACTTAATTGAAATCCTTGAAAGTATTTGAATGTGTATTTTCTTAATGAAAGAAGAAATGCTCCAATTTTTCTTAGTTCTCACATAAAAAATGACAAGAATAGGTTGGAGATTTGCATGCAGACTGGTAATGCCCCAGTTCTGAGGTACGCCTCCTTCCATTTCACTGAAGCAAAAATGTCTCTCTGTGATCCACTTAAGCATTCAGAAATTTGGGTGGTGGTGGTGTGTGTGTGTGTGTGTGAGTAAATAAATAGTATCATTTAAGCTAAAAGTAACTTTCCATATCAAAGAAGAAAAATGGAATCCCAGCCTATCAGACATATAATTGCATATCAAACTGTGGTTCCTGTGTTTTGTGCATACTAGAACATCTCAAAAACTCTGACTTCATATTCTGAAGAGCAGGGTGATCCTTATGTACACTCTGTGAATTAGTCTAGTCATTTGCTAGGACACAAGTTGACCCTTTGGAAAGATTATGCCAGAAGATTTGTGATAATACCACTGAGGATCGCTGGCTATTTCCCATACATAGGTAAGAGGAATCTGTACAGAATCTAAACTGGTGCTACAAGACTGGGGAGCACTGCAGTCTACAGTTCCTTCAGCTAATCACATCAAATAAAACAGGCCAGTTAGAACTTTTTTTTTTTTTTTTTTTTTTTTTTTTTTTAATGGAGAAGGGTAAAGATTGTTTTGCTTTGCCTTTTAATAAAGCAGAGCTTTATAAACAAAAAATCCTGACTGGTCTTCATGTATCAGACCATGTAGGAAGATCAGGTTAAAAAACCCCACATAAGGTCTGTTGTAAGAATGCTAACAAAAGCAGCAAACTAGCTTTATGAAGAACATCTTTCAAAGCACATTCCATCATGGACTGACATATTCTCTGTATTGAAGAGCTTCCTTTGCTAAGCCTGTATTCATGGTTGTCTTGTTATGTTGCCCTTGAAGAAAATATGCAAGAAGTTTTCATTCCTGAGAATGAGGGTGTTGTGGTTTAACCCCAGCCAGCAAATAGGCACCACGTGGGCACTCACTCACCCCAGTGGGATGAGGGAAAGATTTGAAAGGGTAAAAGTGAGAAAACACATGAGTTGAGATAAATACATTTTAACAGGTAAAGCAAAATCTGTGCACGCAAGCAAAGCAAAACAAGGAATTCACCCACCACTTCCCGTGGCAGGCAGGTGCTCAGCCATCCCCAGGACAGCAGGGCTCCATCGTGCGTAACGGTGACTTGGGAAGACAAATGCCATCATTCCAAACGTCCCCCTCTTCCTCCTTCTTCCCCCAGCTTTGTATTTTAAGCTTGATGCCGTATGGTCTGGGATATCCCCTGGCTCAGTTGGGATCAGCTGTCCCCGCTGTGTCCCCTCCCAACTCCCTGTGCTCCCCCAGCCCACTCGCTGGTGGGGTGAGAGGCAGAAAAGGCCTTGAGGCTGTGCGAGCACTGCCCAGCAGTCATGAAAACAGCCCTGAATTATCAACACTGTTTCCAGCACAAATCCAAAACATAACCCCATACTGGCTACTATCAAGAACATTATCCCAGGCAAAACCAGCACAAAGGAGAAATATGAAAATAAACCAGCCCTGGCAATAGCTCAAGTAACTGAAACTTTTAGTCTGAGGAACCAACTACACAAGAAAAGTGGCTGCCTCCGGAAATATTCACAAGACAGAAATAAGAACTACAATCAGGTACTGCCCAAATCCTTACTGACTAAGAGTAAAGGTGGATAAAGAAAACGAGTGACATCTTTCATTGGAGGCGTGGTTTAAGCCCCACCAGCAACTAAGCAGCATGCAGCCACTCGCTCGATCCCCCTCAGTGGGATGGAGGAAAGAATCGGAAGAGTAAAGCGAGAAAACTTGTGGGTTGAGATACGGACAATTTAATAGGACAATAAAAGAAGAGAAGTAGTAATAACAGAAATAACACTAATAGAAAAATGTATAAAGCGAGTGATTCACAATGCATTTGCTCACCACCCAGAACCCAGTGCCCAGCCTATTCCCAAGCTGTGATCCTTCCTTCCCACAGCCAGCTCCCCCAGTTATATACTGGGCATGATGCCATATGGTATCAAATATCCCCTTGGTTAGGTCAGGCCAGCTGTCCTGGCTGTGTCCCCTCTCAGCTTCCTGTGAACATGAACTCTATCCCACCTGAACCCAGGACAACTGCTTAGAAAGATGCAAAATCGGCCCAGCAAAATTTCACTCATTTGTCAAATTGACAGAATTCAGTTAATAGGGAAAAAAAAAAAAAAATCACACCAAAAAAAGTATCAGCGTTATTCTTTTTCAGAACACTCAAATAAAGATAGAACACACTTCAACTTTGTTATTGAGTGCAAAACCTACATTTTTTCACTTGTAAACAATATCTTCCTTTGAATTTTACCTGTATCTCTTAATTTGTTACAGAAAACAGTTAACCACTAAGTATCTGGAAATGTTTCTTTCACTAGTGAAAAACATGCTTAATGATTTTGGTTTTATGAGAAATTGGAAAATCAGTAGTTCATTTCTTCAACATAGCTGGTTTGGTTTCACAAACCAGTATGTACTCAACAGGGAGGACAGACTCAAGTTGTGACAGAAATGTAAGGGAAAAAAAATCTCACTTTTCACCTCAAAAACATTGATTCACAGGTCACCTGAACAATCAGATCGGTTAACGAGTCACTAACAATTTAATCTTCCCCTCAAAAACAGTCACATGCACAGCTGAGCATGTCTCCACTACAACATTTGATTTATAGTTCTGTATCTCCTGGCTCAGAAACTCTCTACATGTTCCAAGATGCCCAACGCCTCGAGGTAGAACTGCCCTGTTCCTCACAGCTGTCTTCCAGTTAGGATGCCCGATTCCTAAATACAATTTACTCTGTATCTTCCTGCCATTTCTATCCTGTACTCCAGGAAAATTTTTCAAGCTGAATATGGTTGGCTATTTTCAGGAAGGAACCAGTTTCTCCCCTGAACGCATCTTCCTTGACTGAAAACCCAGCAGCTAGGACAAGATAAATGAGATCTTCCTGCCTACTGCACAGCCACACCTTTTTACATACACAAATACATATATAGATATTTCTAAGGAATCAGCTCTACTGCCTTTTACACAGACCATAAGCTCTCCTGATACTGGTTATTTGAAAATGAACATGTATTTATAGACATTTTTCTCATGCAAATACCTTGTATACTTTGGATGCATGCTTGAAAGGTGATTTGTCCTTTAATATGTCCTACAGTAGCAAAATTCAATAAAGTAACAATCCAAGCACATTTTTCATTCCAGGAAATCTTTGCTGCGGATGCTCTTTCTTTCCTTTCCTGCTTTTTCTATTGATTGCCCCTTCCACAGTAACTAGAAGCCAAATCTCTCTTGCTATGATGCTGAAGCTTTGTTTTTGTATTTTCTCATTTTTAATAGGCCAATTTCCTTTCTCAGAATGATTTTGTGAATTCTACAACATCTAAGAAGGGTAAGAACAAACTGTAAAGATTAGACAGTCTGTAGATTTTCTGTCTGCTTATTAGGCACAGGGAGTTTGAGCTAAATGAGTTCAGCATTCTCTTTTTATTTTTCTCCCTAAAATCTCTCTTACTCACATGTAATTCACATATGAAAAGAAAAAGCTTCACAAAAGAAAAAAATGTTAAATCATTGTTCTGCTTTAGATTCTCAATCCCTTGAGTGGTTCCCAACCCACAAGTGCTTCTTTATTCCTTTCATTCCAATTACCGTTTAACCATCAAATGAAATAACTAGCAAAGGAAATAAGTTATGCAATACATAGCATTCCCCTGGAAATATTAAGTAGCTTTTACAATAGGTTATTTGACAATGCTGAGAAACAGATAGAAACAATTAACATCAAATTGCTACTTTTCTCCAAAGGAAAATATTTGTTTAATTCCACATTCAAATGAAAAGAGAAATTTAATTACAACAGTGTTTTATAACTGCCTGTCCAGATTAACAAAAAGCACAGACATATCTCTCTGGAGTCCTATACATTATTAATGCGGAATGCAGGTAAATTGGTTTAAGAACACAGCACATGATGCTAACCCTTGCCTTCCTCATGTTCCATAAAAATACTATCACATAAGCTTTTAAGCTCTATAAACTATGAACACCCTTATTTTTAAACAAACACGTAACTATCTGAAGATAAGGAAATGAAAATACTCACTTCCCATCGTTTATATTTAGACTGCAAATTTGGTGTATCTGGTCTGCAACTGGCCACGGTGCAGTTTTCCATACTCTGTTGCCAGCTGTGAACTAAGGTTTGATCAAATGTGATTTTTACCGAGATAAGGCCAGCAAATCAGGACAATAACCAAAACCCCCTGAAAAGCCTGGCAAAAAGAACAGGAAATTCTTATCTTAGTCTGCAATGAACAAGACAGCTCCACCAAATTCTGCTTCTCTCGCAGTCAGTCACCCTGGTCACACAAGGAACGTTTGCATTTGCCTAACATTGGACACAAACTGTCATGCTGGGAAAGAATTCTGAACATGCACGTTAACTGGCACCTCATTTCTTCACTGCTGAGCAGGCCAAGTTACATTCAACACAATCTCCAAAGTGCTGAGGGGAATATGTGGTCTACTGACAATTTTGGTCATCTGTGATGAGTCAGTTCTATTCTATTAGTCATTTTAGCTAAGTAGCTGTTCACAATCCTTCAAACACGATCTGATGCTTAAAGGGAACCATACGTCTGCTTTAGGTTCAGTGTGACCCTCAGGGACAACTCTGTGGTGTGGGACCTTGCCACGTGAAGAGCAGCATCACTGACAATGGACATCATTCAGCGGTACAGGAACTATAGCACCTTCTAAAACATATTTGAAAATCAGGAACACTAACACTATGGGTGTGACAGTAGCTAGTCTTCCCCTTTTTGCTTTTCATTTTGATCTTGCTGTCATTTATTTGTATTTACAGAAAGTAGTTAATTAATTCAGACTGCATGTTCATCATGGGGCTGTATTTTCTTACACACTGAATAAGAAAATAGAGACAGGTAGAAAGACTACAAAGGGAGAAAAACCAAACAGAAATAGGTTATGAATCTCAAAATTCTTGTGTACTGAGAGAACAAAGAATGAAAGTTGATTTAATTTAAGGAATGGAATTTCTATAGACAATTCAAACCATCAAATACACAAAGGTCTCTTTCAATGAGAGCACTGGAGTATTCATCCCAGGGCTTGATAAATCCAACTCTTACTGTATTTGAAAATTTGATTGAAGCAGGCAGCTTATCACCATTAGATAATATAATACAGGAAAAAACAGGAACACATTAAAAGAGCTGGTTCAGTTACAACTGCAGCTGCTTCCTGTAAATTCCATCTTTTGAATAATAAAATTATTGGGCAATTAAAAGCAATTGCCACTTCTGTTTTCCTACTGATAAACATTATAAAAACCCTCAGAACCACTGCTTTTTCCTGTTTATAGCAAAGCTCATCATCATCATCATCCAGCAAACTGTTTTGCGTAGGTCACACTGGATTTGCAATGTAAGCTTAAAAAAAGAGCTGCAATAGGACCAGCTGATTTCTGGTTACTTCTAAAGACCAAATAATCCATACTGCTAAACCATGCTATTACAAATACGCTGCCTTATTGAGCAAGTTTGCAATACACTGCATGGCATATGTTTTTAGTGAAATCTGTTGTCAAATTATGGTGCCAAATTCAGTACATGTTTGAATATGCTTAATCGAAACTACTAAGCTGAACAATATGCTTCCCAGCAAAATTTTCCACTTTCAACAAAACAGGCATTATTTTATAATCTTGAGATCTACCACTCAACTTACCTTGCCTATACATGCTGTACCGTGCTGCCCTGCAGCCCAGCCAGTACAGCACGGGCACTGCTGGCCACAGGCTTTGTGCTGACTTTGTGAGACCTCAGGCACCAGGCTTGCAGCCTTCACCTGAAGTTCTCTTATAGCTTCCTCAGTTGGACAGGAATTTTTCCCTAATGACCAGTTGCCTCTGTAGCAGCAACTGGAATGGAGCTGTGGGCCCTGGGGGCTCATGTGCCCAGGTGCCAGCAGCTGGGGATCGTGGGGATCCAGGGAGCAGCCATGGGCCAGCCTGATTGAGGCCAGGGACTGAAGACATGCACGTTGTATACATACATGTATAAATAATATTCATATTCCCACTAACAGACATTCAGCCTGATCAGCCAGAGAAGGGAACAAGATAAGGCTTTTGATCGTATGGGTGTCTGTGGGAGTGCTGAATGTTTCTGTGTTGGGCTGCTTGGAAAGCTCTGTGCATGTGTGTGTGTGTTCGTGTGCCCATGTACCCCTACTGCAAACACGTGTGCAGGGCTCACTATGGCCGGACTTGGGAACAGAGAGCTGTGCCTACCTCCTCTCCACTGGGCTTCCGGACCCAGGGACCATGAATGGTATCCGGTGAATAATTAATTTCAGCTTCTTTTTTTATACTTGTTCACTAACACTTTCCGCATTTCAGCAAATACATTTTGCAGGAAGTTCTGAAGCTCTGTCATCTTCTATGCATAAATTATTTGCTTCTATGCTGGTTCAAAACATTTGTGCTGAAATGGGATAGGGCAGTATTTTCACAAGCCAACTAGTAACTGTATGACTTACCTGACAGACAGAACACATGCTAGGTAACAGTGACCGGTTATCATCAGTTCAGTAACAAGACCACTTCATCAGCCATAGGCTCCATCAGCATGTGATAAATTGTGTCACCTGCAGTAGGATGAAAAGTAATGTAAAATTTACTAGTACTAGATAAAAATATAAAATCTTTGAATAAAAGTTGCAGCGTGTATGGCATAGAAAAGAGTTGCTTTCCCCTTCCATTCCAGATTGTAACCCATACTTTAAATTTTCAACAACATTTTCATGCCCTTTGTCTCAAGGCTGTATAATTTTTCAAACATAAAAAGTGATACGGATTAGTTGTGCAGATTGATAGGACTTCTGATCATGGTAGGTTTTGTTTAAGTTTAACAACTTAATTGTTGATTGAGATAAATGGAGAACTAAAGCAAACAAAGAAGTTTGAGGTAATAGTTGACTGATCACAACAAATTAAAATAAATAGCACTCTTTTGGGAAGGTGCTAATGGATTAACATTGGTAACTGTTCATGGGAGGTGATCCACTGTGAAGATTCCAAAGATCTTTACCCTCTGCTCTGACTAATATACAACACCAAAATTTTAACTTCATTTGTGTTTGTGTATACTGAACAACAAATTTAGACCTTAAAATAACAGGTGCTGAATTTTCTCTAACACTTAACGGTTAAAAATCTGTAGAACACTTGGAATACTAAAAGAAATAGGTTATATAAGAAAAGTTGCCTTTTAGCAATGTAACGAGGCAGATCCTTGTTCTGTACTTCCTAGCAGGAACTGATGTCGTGAGTGGGAAGAGGATGGCACCCATCACACACCAGCTGAAACTGTTTCTTTACTGTATCATCATAGGGAAAAGAGAATTTGAAGACCTGTGCTCTCACCAAGCTCCCAGGTTACTTCTGCTTAATGCTTCTAACACACTTATGCAGTGAACTGTACCTTTCTGGGTCAATGCAGGATTAAGCTATATATATATATATATATATATATATATATATATATATTTATTTTGAAATATAAAAGATAATCTGCATCTCCAGTCCAAAACTTTAAGTCTCAGATCAGACAGAGGGACTAACGTGTATCTGACTAACATTAGAAAATAAGAAAAACAATAATGCTGGAGTGCGAAGTGCATACTGTAAGATGACCAGAGGCCACAGAAGTGACTGGTTGTGGTATACTGCACAGAAATGTGCTTGCTCTATTGCCCATTTCAAAGTAGCAGCTCTTATCTTCATTTACAGCTAATCTGCTAAAACAGACCACAAAGAAGTGTTGTAAAAGTGAAAACCACTGAGTGTTACAGTCATTTTACAAGCAACATTTAATTTTACTATGTTAACGTGTTAGGCTGAACAATGGAAGGAAACACAATCAAATACTCATTGTATTTAAAGAGCTTCAGAAAGATCAATTATCTTTATATGGATAAGAAGCTACTATTGATTCCAGCAGTGTTATTCAAATTCCATTTAAGCAATGAAATGCACGGCTTTTTTTATCAGAAGGAGTAATGCATTATACTGATGCAACCCAATACTTAACACCGTTCAAGGGTACACAGGGAGCAGAGACTAGTGGCTTCTCTATGACAGGGAAATCTCTCCAACATCGATCTTTCTAACTGAATGGAGATTAAAACAGATTTCTTGTTCAGTGTTTCTGCAAAGAGACTGAGTAGAAATACTTCATCTCTAAAAGATGCAAGGTAAAACCTACTTATAGCATACCAGCAATTCAGTATATGGGCCAGACTGTACCCAGCTGTAGAGGTGTGTTTTGAAAGACAAAGGAAAATCACTTTCATAGATTCATAGGCAACTCTCACTACCCTCTAAGGACATTCACTGGCATCCAAAGTAACTCAAAGAAGAAAAAAAACCCTTGCTGGACTCCTAATCAAACCAAGTCTTTACATATCCACACAATTATTTCTAGTCAATTGAAACAGGCGATTTTATGGAAAACCTGGCTTTTAAACCATTCCAAACCTCTCCACGGTTTGACAAGAACTTAAAACAATAGAAAATAAGGTATTTGTGGTTTAAAAGAAAAGAGATAGACCTAGAAAGAAAATCTGACACAAATACAGGATTGTTTGCAGCATTTCTTCAGTGTCTACTGACAGCCCGCTTGATTACAGCCCTTTTCTTCAGTCAGAACACAGCTACACTCCCAAATGGTTGTGTGACTCTAATCAATCCACTTTGTGTTCACGAACAACAAAAAAAAATTGGGTGCAAAATTGGGCTGTAGATTTTTATTAACCTCTACCATACAAAAGGAAACAAAAAAAAAAAATATCAGAACTGATAATACTTAACTCCCTGTGTAGACCACATCATCAGAAAAAAGACTGCAGAGAGAATCTAAGGTTTCTAAGATTACCTTGGAAACCTTAATAAACAATTACAAGAGAAAAAGTTATTCCTTTTGCATAGAATACTACTCTCTGGGGGAAGAGCAACTAGGAAGCACAGTTTAAAGCAGGCTGTTTAAAACCTGTTATATTAAATTTAGACACAAGGGTAGTTTGCAAGCCTGGCCACTTCCAAACTGTAGGCAAAAACTTATCTTTCCAAAAAGCTCTGTTCAGATGAACAACTGCACCTGAATCAGAAATTCCTGAAATGGAAAAAAAAAAAATAAATTTTATATATATATATATATATATATATATATACACATATAAAAATAAGGTTCTGTTCTAGAGGCCAAAATACAGTGAACGCTGTCAGGATTACGTTTGACATTAGGATTGTTTACACATTGCATCTGACTCTTCATGTTTACCTCTTCTACCTTTCCTCAAAATTAAGATGAATTGCTTGAATTTTTTTTTGTAGGCAATGAAAATGTACTACTGATTTTTAAATTACAATTAGTATTTATACATATATTCTTCTACTTCCAAAGTCCCCTACCTTTGGAATGTAGCTGTTTTTACAGGTTTTATAAAATTTTCAACATGAAGGATAATATGTTGACCTGCAGTCTGACCAAACCAAATACTTGCCTGCATAAGGATACTGCAACAGGGAGGCAGCACTGAACCTCACTCACTACCCCAGTATCTTGGCAGACAGTCACCTTCAGCTGGAGAACTCTTACACCGATGTGGAATGCTTTTCCCAAGCTATTGACTACTTCTGAATCCATCTTGGATAGTCAGCTGCCACAAGTTACTATACTCTTATTTGCTGTCTAACAAATCTATACTACGGAGTTTGTAATTGTCCTGATATACATTACATTTTGACTGAGTGCCTGTAAATAACCCTGTTGTCAATAGCAAACACAGCAACAACTATATGTATGCACTTGGTTTGATATGAAAAATGAAAAATCAATGTAATATGCCCTTACTGTAGGCACCTGCACATAGGATCCAATAGAACTGATTTAGTCCTACACAATAGATGATAAAGCTAATTAAAAACCAAATGGAACATCACATTACAGTTCCACATTCAAATGCAGTGGTAAAGACAACAGGAGAAGAAATTAAAATAAAAGCTTAGATATGACTAATGGAGGAGGGTAGTAATTGGTAACCAGATAAAGGTTTATTATTACTCCATAAAGAGTAGATGTAAAAGACATACACTGTGTACATATTTTACTTATCCTAAACACCAAAAATATAACCTTATACATTGCAGCATACCTTTGACACTTTTTTAATTAAATAGCAATCCACGTATTCATGTAATTTTGAGATAGAATAATTTCCTATTATTCTACTCCCAGATAATCACAATTTTAGATTAAAGATTTAATGATTTTATAACCTTCAAGCAATGTACCCAATATAATATCTGAAACAAAATGAAAATATAGTAAAATTAGCACCAGAAAATCTTTAATGTGACATTTCCTGTATTCCCTCCAATTCTGGGACTCCATTTTGGTGAAAGTTTCCATATTGACTACATGTACACCCCTATAATTATAACTGTCACTTTAAGAGGAAGAATGTGATGAAGGAACAAAAGAAAAAAAGCAAGGGGGAAAAAAAACCCTCATTTCTTATTTTAATTGGGCCTTGCAGAAGAAATGCTAGCCTGAATGTATCTCTAAAAACCAACTAATTCTCAGTTTCATTTCTCTTGTCTGTTCCTACAAGCTTATTCCTTAAAAGCATAAACCGAATAGAATCCCATCAGAATAATCTAGTTTGCATAGGAGATGAGACTGGTAACAACAAATGTCCCTCATTAGCTAGGAACACTTTCAAAAGAATGAAAAGGTCACAATTATTTGTAAGCAAGACAATGTTACAGACTCCTCCAAAATTATAAGATATACAGACAAAGTTCAGAAAGAATATTTTTCATTGTGCTATTACCAAGGAACACTTCAAACAAAAATAAAGTTTTGTGCACTTCAAAATGAACTTGAAAACAGCAGGAGCACAAGAAACACTTGTGTGTTTTGTAATTCTCAACAACTGTGTAAATTTGTGGTGCCACGTAATCCTGTGCAAACAGAGCATGCCCTCACTCAACTGTGCAGTAATTTACTGAACAAAACGCTTCTTAATTAGAAAAGACTACATCTAGCTTTGGTTTATCTTTTTTATACCTGAGTACTCCTGGTTGTTCCCTTCAAGATGCACCTGCCTCCTCTGGCCACACAAGGCACTCCTGCAGTGACGTTTCTTAATTCATATTCTTCAGTCATGCTACAGAGAAAGGGCAAGCATGAGACTAGTACCGATGATCAACGCACATGGTGGAGTCCTACTACTGACGTGAGGGCAAAGACTGATGGCTTCAATCCATAGCCACTTAGTATCTTCCGTTTATCTACTTGGTATCTTCTATCGTACATTCATTATGCATTTTTAGTTTAAAGAGGAACCAGAAGCCAATCAATTTCGTATGTCTTTATTTTGAAGTATTCACATTTGATTTGTGTATTCTAAGTGTTTCCTGCTTTGACCACCTATATTCTACAAGAGTCTTTTAGAGGTCACAACTAAAGGCAGAAGACCTGTAGTCCTGCATAGACTGGACAATGGTAACTGGGCTATAAAATTTCGGTCTGGCCAGCCGCTTGTTCTCTTGCTGTCTTGAGCTATGTAGTAATTAATTGCACAGCTAAGTGTTTCATCTTCAGCCCCCCTAAACATTACTTGTGTAACTAGAAACCACTTTTGTTTTTCTATAGTGTGTTTCACAACCAAGGACTAATCCTACTATGCGTCAGAGTGATGGTGGTGTGGAGTGTAACACTAGGCAAACATGTATAGTGGGGTGCAAGTGCATCAGGAAAGTGAACCTGGCCTTGAAAAGCTGAAATGGCATTTTTGTTGAGGTCTGATGCAGCCTCTAATATATGAATGCTGTCACCACCACTGCTCAGGACACAGTACGCTGAAGAGTATAACAGTAAAAGGCCTTTTAATTCTAGTCAATCACTTTAAAACATGGTAAAATAAATTATTTTAACAAAAAATCCAAACTGCCTGTATTTTGCTTTTGTGCAGAAACTCCATGAGGAAATAAAGAAAATGAAACTCTATATAATACATACATTTCTTATGAAAAGGTATTATGAGTGACAATTCTCACATGGTCTTGAGAGCAAGCTGCCTAATGAATACCAAGAGCACTTTAATGTTAATGAAAAAAAAAAAAAAATCTTAACTCTCCTTCAGACACCATCTTTCACTATGTGACTATCACCGTTTCAGTTGCCACAATTCCCTCAGCTGAAAGAACAGCTGAGCTTGTCAGCAGTCTAGTTGCAATGTCAGAGATTAGCTGAACTGCTCCTGTTAGCATTAATGGAGTTACCTACTAAATCCCTACATGTTGGGTTGTCAAGTTTTTCTTAAGCAGTAATATCCTTGCAAGCTTCCAGTTACCAAAGGTTTAAAACGAATGGTCTGTTTTTTTCCTATTAGACTAACTGAAGCCTTTGATATTTTAAAAAACCTATCTCACATCTATTTCCAATAACCAGAATATTCAAGAGCTTAGCGGATATTGTGACGACATCCAAATAGTATAAGAACCGATTATATCTTTCAGTGATTTGATGGAGAATTTTACTAGTAGAATAACAAGCAAAACTATGAGAAAAGCTTCTCTATCCCACATGCACATATGTATCAACTCTTACATATTGGATATTATATACAAAAGAAGAAAGTATCAGACTTCAGATGAATTAGCATACTGCCTTCCTGATATGGACGACTAAGGAATCTTACATTCTTGTGTATCTACAGAAATTATACTTTTCCTACTAACTTTAAATCTCTACTAGCCATATGTAGCAAGTCCATCTGTTTTTACTAAATTTGACTATGAAATTTTTCTGTGCATATCATAATTATATATTGATCTTGAATGCATTCTTGCATATGTATATATTTAACTTGGAGCTCTGTGGGACAATCTCTTTAGTAATTAGTGGTTTGAAGAGCTCTGAAAATAGGCTCATTATGATAGCAAGGACAACAGACTTTTCAGGACATTCACAGGTGTTTTTTTCTGGGTTTCAATAAAGAAGTTATCAATGCAGTAAACAGAGAAGAGAACATGAAATTGTGTCTATGGCAACCATATTATGTCTTCCTACTTTGTATGTCTATGACTTTGCAATAGATTCTAGAATTCACACTCATTTTTCCTGTACATGGGTCAATTAAAACATATCTCTGAACTATGACATTATTTTGGAATTGCTACCCACTATAAAACTGGATTTGTAAATTCTCATCTAAAAATGAAACAGTTAGTCTTTTCAGGAAGAAAAAAGAAAAAAAAAAATCTCTACTGAGCCAATTACTTCCTAGAAAGTTTCTGCTATTGTTGCTATCTGGCACCAATCTCTGTTACTTATAGACAATTATTGCAAGAGGAAGACCCATGGAAAATATAGTTACTCACTATAAAATATAGTTACTCACTAACTTGCATTAACTCAAAGCTTGAGGGGGAAAAAGTCACAGTGCAAGGCTTTGAGGATGAGCCTGCAAAGCTACGAAACCTGCAAGAAAGTATTTTGGTGTTGCGGGCTGAAGGCCTCTGCTATTGACTCAACTCTTCCCAATGCCAATGTTAAACATTGGGTCTTCCAAGTCCTTCTAAGCCATTAAGATGTGAATTTGCCTCAAAACAGTCATCAGACTCTATGGGCTCTCTATGCATGTCCTCCTTCCTCCCATGTTCAAGGTTAGCTATACAGAGTACAGGACATGAAAACCCACAGCATTTTAAACATACTAGAGTCATGTTCACAGGTCAACCATACAGTGTGGGTGCCACAGATTCCAGTGTCTACCAGATAGAACATACATATTTAAATGCATTTCATAACATACAGAAGATTTCAGCCTTTGTGTTTTGGGCTTTGCTTTGTTTATTTTTTAAAGGGAAGTTAAAAAGTAGTTCTGTGGGAATTATATTTTTTTGAGAAGACAAAATGTTGTTGTTGTATGTTTCCTTCTATTAATATAAATTTAATTTCTACATTTAATTTCAATAAAACATGGGCTTTTTTGTTAGAAGTGGTTTTGTTGGGTTTTGGTTTTTTTGGTTTGTTTGGTGGTTTTGGTGTTTGGTTTTTTTTGGTTGGTTTTTTTTTTTTTTTTAGACAGACAAGTGCTATCAGTGCTATCTAAAATAAAACTGATCTCTTCTGGATTCCAGGGATGAAAAGCTGTCTTTAATATCCAGATTTACTACTGCTGATACAGTGAGCTGTTCCATTACGGCAACATACAACAGACATAAGGTAATTCAAAGTATTAAAAATGTTAGTTCTTTTGCAGATAATGCTTCATTCATACTTGTCGCAAGAGACATCCAACACTGGCATTTAGGACTATGAAAATAAGAATCTGACTTAATAAATAAAACATATTTAAAAGGAGTGTTTGCAGGTTACTACAGGAATGAAAGGATGCATTATTTTCATGCAATAATTCAATGGCATAAGGCTGCCAACCTGCCATGGAAACTCTTTTAACTTGTCATAAATGTTTAGAATCTATTTTCAGTGAGCTACTGATTTCTCAAACTCATTTTCTCCAAGGAATTTTCTAGAGATCTTACCAGCATTTTTTCCCTGAAGTGAGCTATGCACACACTGCCAGTTGAGCACAGATGAACCCTAATCTAGATCTACACTTATAAAAATATCAGAGCCTTTCTGGTGCTTTGAGTTAATGGTTGCTTAAAGGAGAGGATAGGGCAGGAATCAATTACTTCAGTAGCTTTCAGAACCTCCCTTTTGTATCTTTTCTATTCCTTTAGAAACACGATGCAACTCTTTTTTACTTCAGTGTTTTAAAACAAATCCTCTTTCTCAGCCCCTAAACCATATAGAGAATTAAATCTTTACTATTATAAAGTCTCCTCAGACTTCTCAATGCTTAATAAAAAATAATGACAGTTAAAACTGTTTTAATACTCACACTCCAATCCCCTGCCTACCTCTTTCCTCTCCTGGGTACTGTTTTAAAACGTGTTCCTTAGCCTAGGCTTCTTTTTACATTCCTTAATGAGCAGCAGAGTAGTCTCTTAACTGTCCTCCACATAAATGGATTAAGTTTCACATGAAGAGAGATCCCCAGGTATGAGTTAGAAAAGCTGTAAGCAGTTGCATGAGATGGGATGAGAGCAGAAACGTAATTCACCTGCTCCTGACAGCAAAAGCACCAACTCTCTGCAGCATTTATGTTGACTCCCAATGAAAAGACCCTTTTAACTTGTCGCATCTTTTATTCAGCAACTCATTTTCTGCTAAGTATTAAAAGTCAGTAGGGTGTGAGGATTTGTTCCAAGGCTTGCTGAGATATTACTTACACAAAGGAGATGCAGATCATTTCTGCTGAGTAAAGCCATTGGGAATGTTCAAAATTCAAATTCATCTTGCCCCCACCCAGCATACAGAGGCCATCATGTTTCTTTTCCCTTGTCTTTGTTTCTCTCCTCTCATCCTACTTTGCTATGTGTTTTTCTGTAACTTGTATTCTTTCTACTGTCACTTTTAAAAATAACTGCTAGAAACATTTGAGATCATTTATCTAAATTATTGTTCCTATCTCCAAGAAAACTATGTTTCATTATAACTGGTATAAGCTTATATTACTATTCAAAGTAGTACTTTCAGGCAACAATGATCAAATGAAGTATGTTTTCAAGATGAACCACTATCATTTTGTGTGGTTCACTATTAGATCAGATCTCTCAAATATATGTCACGTATCATATTTTTTACTTTTGGAGCCCTACATCAAAACCAGCACTACTGGCAGCTGTATAAGATAATGACCTCATGTAATGGTAAATCTATCAGCACAATACAATCAGAATTTTTTTCCTAAATATATTTATGACATCTCTTTCTCACAAGCTAAGAAAATAAACGTTTACATGTTTGTGGATAGAATTGCATTATATGAGAAAAAAAAATAATCTTCTGTTTTAAGAACATTTACACTAATGAACAAACCCTCTGTAACAGGTTATATCAACTCTCACTGACTCACCGTTTTGCAAACTCAGTTGGAAAGTTCCCACCCCTCTCTCTTGTACAGTATCAGCTCTGTTTAAGGTGAACAAAACCCAATGTCTTCTGTGATTCTGAAAAAGAACCACGTTCAAAGTAGCAAGATTGAAATATCATATTTAATAATTGTAGTACTACAAAATATACCTGCTTAGATGCCAACAAAACTTTCAGGTGTAATGATGTGACTTCCCAAAACAAAATACTTCATATGACCAAAAGAATAAAAGAGCAGTTTGGAGACATCATGGTACAAATCCAGACTGACAGGAATATTTCACTACCCTACACAACAAGTAAGCAAATTAAATATGACTTATATCAATTTATTCAATTTATCAATGTTGTAGTCATTAGTCTTCATTTCCTGTCAAGCACACTAATAATGTCAATGTTAACATTCAGATTAGAACCAATTATCCTGGTCCTATACTGGCTACTGAAAAATGCATACTAAAATATATGACTCTTTCAGCTCTCTGTTGAACTGAATAGAGAACAATCTGCACATGGAAGACATATAAGCTAACATTCCCTTACCTGTAAAGCACACCCCCAAAAGATTTTTTATAATACATATTTTAACTGAGTTACACATTTGTATTTCAGCCCGATTTGTATAATAGTGCTGTAACGCCCATCTCCTCAAAGACAGTACAGGTCTAACTCTTACACTTTGGTACTTAAATCACAGCCAGCTGGGTTAGTCAAGCAACTACTAGATGAAATACAGAAATGGACCCTGGAACAGAGTGGAACTGAATTCTATCATGCGAGTATATATTCTCATTACTTCTGTACCCTGTTTTTCACCTCAGGAATATACTACATTTCTTTTACCAGTGATACAGTAGAATTAAAACTGTGGCTTGGGCATTCTCAAAGGAGGAGAAATATGTGAAGATGTGTGCCCCTAGCTAATTTGAAACTGAACCCAAATCTTCCACTTTCTGGGAATTTGTTCTAAGTGGTACCTCAGCAGCTCGAACACCAGTTTTACTGGTACACCCCACAAGGGCAGAGGCATAAGGCAATAAGCACCATGATTTGCTGGTTCCTTTCAAGATCTGCTGCTCCTAGGAGCTGACAGCTGTAAGGATGTGAAAGGGAACTAAAGATGTAATTGCATCATTATTCTAATATTGCTAGTGTTTCCTTGTAGCACTGAAAGAGCAACAAAGACACAGCAGAAACAGGAGAGCAGCAGTACGTGATGAGAAACAGGAGAGCAGCCTTAAACGATGAGGGCGATTGAAAAGGCAGTTAGGCACTGGGTATGGAGATTTTTTTTGGGGGGGAGGAAAAAAAAAAAAAAAAAAGAGGAAAAAGGAAGATCAAAGAGAAAAAGAAGCTTTAAGTAGTAGTTCCACCAGCCCAAAACAAATTGGCAACTGCTGAACTTGGCGGTCACATAAGACCCAGCTGGAACCACCAGTACCTGCCCCTGTATTCTGAAGGCAAAGCACAGCACAGACCTCCATGGGCTATGGGACAACATAAAATATGTCACAGCCCTGCAGGAATCCCTACCTGTCTAATAGTTCTAATCCAAATCTGCAGTCACATGGAATAACGTATTATTTTACGGAAACTCTAGCTTTTGTTTAGAAGGAGTACAACCACACCAGGGTGGCAGTGTCACCAAGCTAGGAAGCATATGAGTTATACATCTCAGCTGACCTGAAACAATGCTGTCAGTACTGGAACTCACCTACTACTTCACGCTCTAGTAACTTGCGGTGCCTTAAGCCTCTCGCCGAAGGCTGTCCAGGCAATGAAGGTTCTACCATTCCTCTAGAGCAACAGGACTTCACGTTGTGTATCTTTCGTTTCTTCTCAACTACTCCTGTGGCTCACCACTCAAAAATAGTGGCTACTGCAAAGTAGCCACGTAGAATAGGAAAATATTCTGGGAACTTCACGCAGCAAGCCAAGCTCCTGAAGTGTTTGGGCCTTTGTGTCAGGAAATTCCATGGAAACTGTCATGTGCCATAAGCTTATCTGAAATATAGATTTTAGTGAAAAAAACAAAGAGTATGACTCATTCCTTGTGCATGCTGATGACAGAATGTCAGTGTTCCTTAATGTATTATATTAGAAAGAATTTCAGTCTGAAGCATACACATTAACAGATAGATGAGCTTAAAAACAACCTTGAAAAATAATCACAAGTTTCATTTTTCTTGTGTTGTCTGATCACTAAAAAGCATCTTTAAAAATTTATCTTATATTGCTGAGATGAAGAAAACATGCCTTCAGTGATATTTGATTGCTCTTTGGTAGATCATTATTTGTTCTAACAAAATAAAGCAAAATTACTTTCCAATCCTTTGCTGCCATCTGTTGGCAAACAGAAGACAGTGAAAAGCAGCAATTTGTTGACACGAAATAACAATGAAGGCTAAAATGAAATGCTTGATTACATTACATGAAATGCATAATTATATTTGATTAGTTTGATAATTGGGTATACCGTCTTTTTCTTCTTGCTACAACCTTAGATGACAAAAAGGGCAAGATACATGCTGAAAGTTAACATTCCCCAAATTCCCAGATCTTATAATGCTTAAAGAGATTTTCTCAATACAGGAGGAAAAAATAGATAAAAGGAAGGGTCAAGTTTTTGAGAGACTGAGGATACAGGCAGCAATTTTTTCTTTTCTTTACTAAAGCTTCATGGCGAGCCTGTATTTATTCCAGTGGGAGTCAGTTACTGTACCTACCTGCTTTTCAAGGTATCTATGTTTTTGTAAACCTAGACAATAGACTTTGAAGCACAGAGCCTAACTAAACCTTAGCTAAGTAGCCTAGCAGGTTAATTTATTATCATCATCATTATTACACTGAGCTTGATAGAAACATAGCTTTTTCCACCTTTCATTTCATGAATTCTCTATCTGATCTAAACGAACAAGCACCTAAAGCTTTACAGCAAGTGAAGTCACACAGTTACAAACTCTACGTAGAAGCAAGACTGTAAGATAGCTCTAGAGAAGATTCAGGTGCTGGTGAGAAGAGTAATGCGAGTGTAGCAGATGCGACTTATACTATCAGGAGCACAGATACGTGGCATAAGCCGGGCAGCTTTCATTAGCTCCTTGACCTCAAGCGGATGCAGTAAATTAATGGTGTAAAGACAGTCAGAAAAATTAAGCAGGAGTAGGTTCTGATCCTACTTCAGGTGAAAATATAAACATCTGTGTGTGACTTTGATGGAGAAACTCTACATTGAGCCCAGAGAAGCATAATGAAACAGTTAATGTTGATGCTTAACCTCTGAAAATGGTCCTGCTTCTTCACGCTATTTTCTCAGGTTTCTGACTAATCGAAAAGAATGACCATTTTAAGTTAACCAAATTACTCCAATCACAAATCTTAAAGGTATTAGGAATCAAGGTAGATGTCTTCCAAGTGTTAGCATTTCAAAATTAGACATTTTCTAAGGCACAGTTTGATGGATACATTAAGGTTAAACTGAAAGAGACAAAGGATTGGTTCAATCAGTTCAATTAGAATAATCTGCTTAGTAAGTTTTTACAGTAACCTCAAGTGAGATCTGTATTGAGATCAAGTTTTTGCACAGGCAGCAAGTCTTTTTGTCCTCTAAAATACCATCTGTTAGATTCAGAATAAAGCAAAACTAAGACCACCATCGTCAGCAAAAAAAAATATATATTTTGGTTTAGTTTTTATTAACTTCAAAAGAACAAATTCCTCTGAGACTGAAAATAAAAAAAAAAAAGAGGCTCTTCAGGTAGAAATCCCAGATGAGTTTAGTACAGAAGTCCAGAAATATACAGCATATCCAAGTTAGTATGCATTTCAGTAACAAGCCCCCCCACCCCAACAAACAAAAAAACCTCCAACCCAGTCATCAATATTCTAATCTTGAAAAACAGAAAAAGTTTCTAGACAACGTACTTATCTGAACTTCATTTGGCTAACTGCCATCAACTGGTATAGCCTACTTTAGCCAATGCCAGTTAATAATGCCTCAGCACAGTATCTTCATATTTAACCTAAATCTAAGAAAATTACTCTGGAATAGTATGAATTCTGTCAGAGCTATGCTTTTCTTTATGAGAAATTGACTGTCAAAGGAACACTTAATCCATTAATGTTTCAAGATGTTTTCCCACATGCAGAAATTCAACTAGATGTTCGTATCACACATATTAAAACCTTATAGATAAAATAATACTTGAGT
The DNA here is from genome assembly GCF_003259725.1 of Athene cunicularia. NCBI lineage: Eukaryota > Metazoa > Chordata > Aves > Strigiformes > Strigidae > Athene > Athene cunicularia. The sequence continues at coordinate 17,924,959 of NW_020799100.1, read as the reverse complement.
TTTTAATTAATATTTTAAAGTAAAGATGGAAAGTTATAACATTTGCTATGAGTATTTCAGGTAGAAAATTTGGGGTTTTTGGAAGCCGAAAGAAACTGAAACCAGTTACTATAGTGTCACAAAGCTATCTGCAAGTCATGTTACCAGTGAAATTCTGAGCCTTCTGACTTTAAGAAACCATATTTCCCTGATTATTTCCTAATAAACTAAAGAGGACTAAACACAAGTACTTCAAAAGAGTAACAAATTATAATTTGCCATGATTCTATTTTAAAACACAAGTTCTCCTTTTTTAAAAATACATGTCTAAGAAACATAAAATTTAGGCTGGTTTTATACCGGACTTCAGTTGTATTTCTTCTCATTTTTATTTTTCAGCTAGAATACTTAGAAAACAAGGAATTTACTATTCTTTTCGTTGACACCAGATGGCACTGCAAAAGGTGAGCCATGACAAATACTGAGGCCTCAGTACCCTTCTGCTTTGAAACCAAGTTTCCAGCCACATATACAACTGCATTTTCAGTGTGCAGAACATGCCATATTCAGATTTCATGTGTACACAGCAGCTGCAAACAAAGTGGTGAATTAAAAACAAAGCTACATTTGAGGAAAACCCAACATGCAAAAAAGACATCTTTAGAATATAAAGACGAGCAAATCCAATCTGATTTTTGAATTTTATTCCAGAAAATTTAACTTTATTTCACATTTAAAACATTTATATTTAACTGTTGCCCAGAAATACCTACAATCTTTTTTCAAATGTGTGCAAGAAAACCAAATCATTGTTTACATTGCAGATCTGAGTGATGAATACCTGTCGGAAGTGACAACTCTTATTTTAGGATATCTGCTCTCTAAGACTACTTTCACTTTCAGTTTTAATTTTATTGCCTAAATTAAATTTTCAGTAATCCATCTGGATGCAAGCAAAATAGCTAAAAGAGAGAGAGGTGGATCACCATATTTGCTCACACACCATAACTGGCCAAGACCATGTAGACTGTCAACACAGAAATGGAAAGAAATTGAAAAAAGGAAACAATGAACCAAAACTCATTTTGAAGAACAGCAAAGGTATTGATATATGTATACTACTCACACACAGCCTTACCTCCACTAGCATACGATAAGCATAAACCTTTACCTAAACTGATTATTGCCATTATCACCACCACTGTCGTCAGAGGATGGATCTATCAAGGCAGCATAGCTGAGGGACTTAGCTAAGCATTAACAAATAAAAATGTAGAACATAAGCTAACAGTGCTTGAGTTGATACAACCCAGAGAAAACTGCTTTGCTTTAGAGGTGTCAAAAGACAGTCTTTATACACAGGGTAGGCCACAATAAGTGCTTACAGGATACACAGGGTTAAGGTTGTGTGGCCTCTAAGAATTTGACCAAAGAATTTTTGTCATAATTTCTTGTTTTAAAATTGTAAACTACAGGAAATACACAGAAATACTTTGTGGTGTTGAAATAGAGCAGTATTTTTCTGACTGTATTCTTCATCTTCTTTTAACTCTGATGCATTGCAAAGTCTGGCTGCTGCAGCAGGTCCAAAGCATGATGGGAGCTAAATGACACCACTGACTAATACTCAGTACAACTCCTGCAAGTTGCTTAAGATGGTAATTTTACTTATTTCTTCAAAGGTATAATCATTATGCCTCATACTGGCACAGGTAAGCCTTTACTAATGTTTTCATTAAATGTTGATATATAATCTGCCACAGGACTTTTATTTTTTTCTATAGAAGGCCAAAGGCAAGTTTAATCCTTAATACATTTAGTAATCTGTTTTAAAGACAGAATTGCATTACTGCCCACAATGAATGTCCAGTTTGTACAATGAAACTAAAGTAAGACTGCTATTAATGACTATACATCAGTAATACTTTAAAAATATGCATCTTAAAAAGCCCCTCCCTTCTCATGAATTCAGTAGCTGCTCTCTCAAGGCACCTTTTTTATCTTACAATATTCACCAGAAAACCGATTCTGCTACTGTGAAACAGACACCTCACTTTTTTTTTTTTTTTTTTTCAACCATTCTACTACACAGACAACATAATTGCAAGAAAAACAGGGCTGACTGCACAAGATGCATTCAGTTGCAGATTTAAAAAGTAAATTTACCCATTAGGAGGTATTATCCTCTCTAAACTTGTAAAGCTACTCTATTACACACAAAAAAAATTCAGAAATAGTAGCATGGGGATAAATCAGGAAAATTTTTTTAATTCCATGTCTTAAGGATCACTATAGACATGACTGACCATCTCAGAAACGAAATAAGTATTCCTTCCTCAGTGCAAGGGGATTTAAGAGGCTAAAACTGCCCATGAGATATATTTATGACACTCATTCTTGTGATTGCCTAAAGTATGTTTGAAACATTCAGTCAAAGATGATTAACAGATTTTATGAGCTATATGCAAATTGGTCTAGCCATGAACTGGATGAATGAAAACAGTTCGTAAACAGAAATATTTTGTTCCAGATGGTCGTAAGCAGGATGGAATTAAACCCCTTATAATGGTGGGGGAAAAGGAAGGAAGAGGAAAAGAAAAGGAAAAACCCACCCAAAAAGGGGACTCAAGCATCCAAAAAAAGTGTTATTCTACCTAGCCTTGAAACATTTAATTATAATTAGGACCAGCTAACACAACGACCAGAGAAAAGATGACAATAAAATGTGCCACTGGCCTAATGATGAAGTGTGTAAGAAAAACCATTAAACTTTATCTCAATTAGGCCCATTAATATCACACCAGTCTACTATGCCCTACAGCCTACTGGAAAATAAAAAATTAAAGAATCACAGGGACAGCTTCACGGCTCTGTGATCATACAAAAGTGCTAGGGAAGAAAGGAGAACAGATAGATGAGTTTAACTAGCTTTAAAAGAGAATAGAGACACTGAAGGAAATAAACCAGTAATCCTACCTAGCGACTATTTCCTAATCATAAGAAATTCTAAAGCCAGTTGCTTGCCTCCCATAAACCAATTTTTCATTTCTTAATGAAAGGTTAAGATAGATTTTGATAGTCAGGCACATGCCCTTGAAGGAACTGAATTAGAGAAAACGTGTGGCAGCATTGCAGCATTATTAGCCCTTCTCATTTAGATGGAAGAATGAGGAAAAAAAAAAAATTCAAACTCTTTTCTACATGCTACCAATATATTATCAAGTATCTCAAATATGAGGCCACTGACATTCCTGGAAGCTTCTCATATTGCCATCTTCACAACTACCAAAGAATTTGATTCACACTCTATGATTCTAGGTTATGGTTTTATTGAGGTAACCTAGTTTTCCCATCAGAAATTCTGTGAAAAATATTAAGCTATACTTTACGGTATATAAAGCTACCCACTCTTATGGTATAGAATAGTTTAAACATGGTCCATTATACAATTCTCCCCATCTTTTTGTAGCCTACATAAGCAATGAAAACAAGCACAATGGACATCTACTCACAACGTAAAATGCTGAATATGTCAAATAAAAGATATATCTGAAAGATAATGAATTAGTATTATTATCTAATGAATTAATATTATTATTATTGTATTTGGAAGAATCAATTCCACAGAGAACAAGATCCTCGTTCGGATGTGCAGTATTTATATAACATAAACCAAGTCACATATCACACATTTAATTATGGGTGTTTGACTGATTCACGCCTTATAAGAAAACATTAAATAAAAGCATTTCAGCTGCTTAGTTGAAGGCAACTGTTGCAAATTCTTGTAAATTCTTGTAAAAAGTACATGCCAGCTGTAAATCTATTTGGAGACCTCATCCCTGTTGGTAAATTATCATGCAAGGTGTGTGTGGCAGATGGTAATCAGAAGGCCTTGCAACAAGTCAACTAACCAGTCTGTTAGCTTCTTAAATCTCCAAACAATACAGGTGGCAAAAGCTCCCCATTTCTAAAATCTGCTCTGGCAGCCTTTTCCCCTGTCAGCAAAGCTACTTGCAAATGCTTCTCACCCGGTAATGTACATGTGAAACAAATCTGTTGAACTGGAAAAGCAGACTGGTTTATTAGTCAAGGAATGGGAGAGGTTGGAGTTCACATACAGTGAAAAAATTTGGAGCCACACACTGGGCTTAAAACACTTACTTTCAGAAGCACAGGCAGAAATAAGTTAATTTTTGACGTGCCATGCTATGAAATGCAGCTGATGAACAGTAGAACTATAAAAAGCACAGTCCTATTAATTCCCAGATCATTGTGCTTTTAGAACAGTGGAGTTAAAAAACACAAAAGCAAAACAGAATGGCTAAAGTGGCATTTAGCCCACTCCCAACAAATTTCAAATGTTGCTAGGAAATGAGGATTGATCATCTTAATTTGATTTGCTTAATTTGCTCTAGCAGGTAAAAACCCCAGGCGCTAAAATTACATATAATGATTTAGTAAGATACAATGCTGCAAAAAAAGGCTTCAGTTAATCCCAATTGTGTGATAAATATAAGTAGTCACGTGGTGCTTCAGAGCAAATGCCCCTTTCAAACAGAGAAAGGCACTTACTGCTTGAAAATTAGTTCCACGGTGACAGCAAATGATGACTCTGAAGAGCAAATACACATTTCTGAATCCTAAAGCACAAAAAAGTTAATGAGAAATGGAGAAATGTGATTATTACATACCTCACCTATCTGTTTCTTTACAGAAACTTGCAAAATGCCAAATATTTGTCTGGAAACTCTTCTTGCTTATTATTTCACACAAATCCCAGTCAAATTATTTTCTGCATCAGTTCAGCAGCACTGGTGACAGTAAAAAGAGTCATTTGGTAGAACTGGTAACAACCAAAAGAAGTGAATTTTACTGCAGAGGAAGATGTTCTGCCATCTGCGCAGGATCTACCGGCATCATTAACAGAATATGGCACTTTCTCTGTAAAGAAAAAATCTTTCAAAGAAAAGATTATGCATCTATCTCTTCATGAATCTCTTTTCACCTGTTTAATGTTCTTATAAACAGTGGCACTGTTTCCCTACAGTAAAAGACATGTAATTTATGTAAATAACACACAAACATAAATGTTTATGCACCCACATAGAATTCTATTAAAAATTAAAAGCAACAATTGCACAGGGGTAAAGAACATTTTGAGAAGTAGATCTCGTCTTATGATTCTTGTGGAAGTTTGACAAAAGGACCGTCCTAAAAATCACTGTTATTGCTACAAAACCAAACAATTGCGTACAACCAGGCTACAGGGCCTGCACCAGACGTGGTAAGAACCAGTTTTCAACTGGCAAACACCAGTGCTCTGAATGTGACCTTGCCTTTCTTTGGGAGGTCTGGGAGCAAGCACTAAGTGGAGACTTACTGCCCTTGCAAATTCATGGCACTTGCACTTTACTACCTTACACAGAAATTTAGGAGCTGTCATTTAGGCCCCGTTACTCGGAAATACATGCTCATACCCTTCTCCCTTTTATCTAAGGGATTGAAATCTTATTTTCCTCAGTTAATACTTTCTTCAGGGCAGCATGCCTGTCTGAAAGCAAACAGGTGAATCCTTTGGAGTTATCAGAAGGCAGATAAAGGATCGAGAGAAGAGATGGCATCGACAAGTCTAGGACTAAGAAGGACAGATACCAATTACATATGGGGTTTGTAAGTCATAGTTTGTACAGTGCTAGAGAGAATATTGTGAGTCTAGTTCTTTTATTTTAAAATATGCAAGGAGTGGAAAGTAAATAGAGAAGGCAGGCAGACATTGATTGCCAGATCGCACTTTCCTGGATTTTGAGATTACCAGGATGTGCCTGTAGTGTCTAATGGGAGTCTGCAAGCAGAAAGAAGGCAGGAGAATGACAATCTACAAACAATAGGATTAAAGTGCTCTGTGCAGTTAGGACTATAAAATATTTGAATAATCCATCCAAAGTTGTAATGGAGAAAGTAGTAATTAGATTTCTTAGAGAATCAGAGTGTCTGGAAATACTATCACTTTCAAAAATGCTATTAAACTTAATGAACACACGGGTTTCTGGGGGAGGGGGGAGAGGGTTATGTATTTCTTTTTAATTATCTCAAAATACAATTCTCCAAACAAACGGAAAAAAAAAAAGGCATAGGATGTTGATTTTATGTTGTTGTCGACTACAAGTATAAGGCTAAACTTTCTACAGTCACTGATTAAATCAGTCATTTACACTAGATAAATGTTTCCAGGCCCTACTGTGCCAGACTGAGCATCACTGAGAAACAGTCCCGGTTCCAAGGAGAATGGATCAAAAGTGAGAGAGAGGAAGCTCGGTAGGTCAGTTACACGCAAGGAACAGAAGCAGAATTAATCTTACATGACTTCTTAAGGTACAGCTCAATGAAATAATATGAGAATCAGAACAGGTTGCACTGGAATAAAATTTTTTGCTCGTTATTAGCAAAACTTCAGCTCTTCCCTTGTGAGCTGATTCAATTAATCTCTCCAGGAAAACTAACATGGGGGAAGAAAAAAAAAAAAAAAAAGGGCTACGTGGCTCCTGAATTGGTTTTGTGAAGGGTTTCACAAACAAGAGTCAGTCAGTGCAAGGCTGGGACAGAAATGCACAGCCAGCAGCACACACAGAAGAGTAACAGAGGGAAAGGCAGATAGGGACAGTTACAACTGTTTCTTTTCACGGTGGGCAATTGTTAGAGCAACTAAACCATCTTGCATTACCTTAACCTCAGTGGAGAGTACGTTTCACTATACGCAGGATCAAGAATTGAGAGATGTTCAGGAATTTCTGAGCTGTATATCTTCCCCCAAAAATCTCTTTTTAGTAAGTCCAAAGACAGATAATAGCCCAGTTTATCGTCATCGTGTTCCTCCTTAAATAAACCTCAACACGCCACCACCTGTCTAGTTGCAATGCTCAACTAAATACTGCACTAAAAATATCAGGTTTTGTGGAGTTTTTCCCTTTTTACTTTTTTTTTTCGTGAACACCAATAATTATGTGCCAGGAAATGTTGCTTTTCTACACACTATTTTTGCACACACATATGCTGCTGTTATCATACATAGCTCCTACCAATATATGTTTCCATGTACTGGGCAAAGCAGGAAGAGCAAGTGGGCTGCTCCTCTCACATAGTTTGGCAATAACTAAGCCACAGAATGTCCCACAGCTCAACAATGCCTATGAGGCTCAAATGACAATTGCATTAGAACACGTAAGTTGATACTAAATTGTAAAACTATTTGCAGTAGAAATAAGCTTGCCTAATGTCTGTCAGTTTTCTAATTGGTGTTCGAGCTCCGCAGTGCCCTGAGACTTCAAAGGCTCAGTTGTGTAGTCACTATAATTTCCATCAGTGGAAGTACTTGCTAAAGAGAACTTGTCAATTGAGACGGACAACAAAGAAGACGACGGGGGAAAAAAAGACACGAAAGAGGGAACAATAGAGTGCTCTGCAAGCGTCATGTTACCTAACATGTCAAACAAAGTTAGACATGCTCCTGAATTAGTTCACTCTGTTCAGACCACTGAGTATCTCCAAGGATGGAGACTAAACCAATCTCTCTCTCAAGCTGTACATAAGAAGGTAAGTCTATTGGCTTATTTATTGATTAATAATATTGCCAGTCTTCGCATCGGATCCTAAGTGAACAGAAACCACCTCCCATTCAGCAAGTCCCTAAGCCACAAATGCTGACATTTGGAAGACTAGCTGGAAGTAGTATGAAATATGCTTACCCTGTTCTTACGTGCTTCCACAGGCATCTCCTGTTGACCACTACTGCAGAAAAGTTACTAAATGCATAGACCCTTCATCTAATCCACCACAGATACTCTTCTAAGTTTCCAGTTTATATGCAAACAGTGCTATATATTTGAGCTTTGTGTTCAGGAATTTTCTTTTCGTTGAAATTTAAAGTAATAATCCATGTCTTTAATTTTGTTGTTTAGATGTTGTTTTGCTAATAAATTCCTTCTCAATGTAAAAATTTCTCAGAAAACAACAAATATCATTACTATGTAACAGCCAGGACTGCTGGTTTTAGACACAACTGTAAAATGTGATCAAAATCAGAATCCAGCTTTTACCATGCACTAAAGAGAGATTTCAGGTATATATAAATTAAACTATTTGAGTTCTCATTAACATGTGCCCATGTGATCCACACCTGAAAGAGCAACTAAATATAGAAGACTACATTTAATTAAGAGCACAGCAGGAACTTTTAAAACAGTTCAGTGAGGTTTTTACCATTTTTTGTAAAAGAATGCTAGGGATAACAATCTCTAGAAAAAAATTATGCCCCATCTATGCTAATTTCCTAGAATACAGAATTAGATTTATCTATACCATTAAACAAATTTATTTATCCAGAGTTGCATTTATAACTATCGTCTATTCAGCACCGGAGAATATCTTTAAACATTTTCTCCTTGTCCAATATATTCAAAATACAAATTACTTCCTGATGAATACAGAAGTTTTTTAAATAGTATGAATTTGATAGTAGACCAAATTAGCCAATAAAACCATTTCATTTTTTATATTCAAAGAGGGAAATGATGTTATTCTGTTCCTGCCATAAAAGACACATTATTTCTTTATATAAACATGCATGCAAACTTAATTCAGACATAATACACTTGTATGTTGTCATATATACACCCAACTGAAACAAGTAACACCTTTTGATAAAATTAAATGCTTTCACTCAGATGCCTAATAATTTCATATTATTATATGATTTCACTAATGCTGATAGATGTTCTGAAAATATCACTTTCTAAAAAAAAAATAAATGTAACTGTACAGAGAGAAGAAATAACTGAAGTGCCATTTTTCCTTGGTTTCAGAAGCCTGCTTCCCAATAAAATAAAAATTGGTCACATGAAATAACTAAGCATCTTATTTATATGTATGCAAGAAACAGATTAAAACAAAGAAGGCTGTTCTTCGAAAAGCATGTCCATTGCTCCTCAATGTACGATGTATACCAAGAAGGTTACTTCTCAACCAGGTGGCACACACATGCTATACCACCCCTCCTGTTCCCCAATTCCCCAGTCTTGTAGTGGGGATCCAAGAGGCAGACTCCGTATTTTTTGACTTGCTCAAGAAGTTTTGCTATGATAAATATACCTGCTCATACTGGAGGACTGTCTCAGCCCAATACAGAAGTAAAATACAATGGTGGTGCACATCCAGCAAGTTATACGTAACACGAGAAATTGTTACAGAAAGTAAATTCTCTTTCTGCTGTGTAGTGCTGTTTCACATGCTGACTGTCTTTCAGCAGAACTGTGGTGAATCAAAACAAATGTATGAAAAGATAACCTCACATACTGACAAAAAGAACCTGAGGAAGAAATAATGACAAGAATTTCCTCCAAAATAAACAAATTCCGGATGTTTTCTTTTTGCTTTCCATTTTCTGTTATTTTTAGATTGCTATATTGTCATGACCTACTGTCAAAATAATATTCTAAAAAAAACCCAACTCAAAACAAAACACCAACCCAAACCCAATAAAACCATCAAAAGCAGCATTCTAGAGTAAGCATGTGGAACGATTCAAATTAAAAATTATGCAAGACATTTTGGTTTTATATCAAAATTATGTTGCAGAAAAGACACAAATTATACCATCTTTCAAAACACTTTGCTAAGATCAAAACCACCATTCATTACTAAGCAATGTTTATGGTGACACCAAGTTAATAAGTTATAATTCATATGACATTCACAGTGTCCCAATACAGTTAAATATTAAACAAAATTACTGATCGAAATATTTTGGCAAATGCAAGATGACATATAAACAGAATGATTAATTATTGGACTTCTAATGAATTACTATTTGAATGAATCATTTTTTATATTTCAAATAATTTATGAGTCAGAGGAAGAGCTGTATATGAAGACAGCTCAAAATAATTCGTGTTTGTACAAACGACCACAAGCCAAATCAAACACAAAAATAAGAAAATAAGTTCTATATCTACACCTTCATAATTTTAAAATTACTCAGAAAGTGTTCAGTTTCAGATTCTCCTGTCTCTAAAACAAAATAGAAATCAAGCCAATTGCTACATGCCAATATATTTTAGAGTCACGAAAATATCACAAGAAGAAAACAATGATTAAGATGATTTTGCTGAAGAAAGAGATGATAGACAACAGAATGGATCACACCAGTAAGTCAGATAAAACACAACATGAAATGTGAGTAGGAAGATAGCAGTCATAAATGAAAACATAAAAAATAATAAATGTCATTTTATTATGGCAAAATTAGTATAACTTACCATCTCAGCTAAGAATTAGAGATTTAATCAAATGAAAATATTAGCCTTTAAAATATAAACCATTTTCATTTTCCTGGATTTTTTCAGTGAGCATATAGCATACGCTCCTAAATGCTTCAGACTACAGTCCAGTTACAACGGGAAAAGAAGAAAATTTCTTTTAAATACTTGACAGTCTGACACTTTTTTCCTTAAGAATACAGCTACAGATTTTCTCTAAGCAGAATTGAAGGAAGTGGGTTTGGAGGTGCAGCAGCATACGCTCACTTAAAAGAACAGAATAACTTTTTGAAAAAAAAGTTAGATGAATTTCTAAGGAGGCCGGGGGGGAGCCAACCACCACCACAACTTTATATAAAACCAGTACCTTCCTCTGAGCTCAAATTACTACTTTTGTATTATGGGGTCTGCTTCAAAACTCTGTAAATTAGCTCAGCAACAAGAAAATTAAAACAGGAGCTTACCTGACTATCATTTTAGATAATTTCTTATAAATACTGCTCAACTAGAATTTTTCACCCACCAGGGATATATATTGGTTCCTAGAAATTCCTTCTCACAATGTATATGCTATCTATTTAAAAGATAGAGAATCTAATCTAATCTATCTGATTTTTCTTAAGGATGATTTTGATGGGCTCTTTGAAATGAGACAAAACCTGCTTTACTGTTAAGCAAAAGACTGAAAAATGACTAGCATAAAAACAAGTTCCATAAATTACACAAACCAACTGCAAGTAATGCAACATCCACAGCCATACTTATCTAATATTAAATCAGGTAGCTCTAAAGATTTTTATCCTGAACAAAGCTGAACGATAGAATTTTGACTATACTAGTTTATACAGCAAAATAAATTACCACTGTTCTACGGCATTGAAAGTCTAGATGTAATAAAAAAGTAGCTAATTAACCCATTTATCACAAATACCAAACAGGCCAATGGTTTTTGTAATTATCAAGACAATTCAATTTTTGCTTTAGTGTGCAGGCTTGTTTGCCCAACTCAATTGGAGATCATCAAAATTACTTACAATACACTGTCTAGCAAAGCATGACAAAATTAGTCTGCTACAACCAATTAATTGAACTTAATAAAGCTTTTAAATTATTTTTGTTTATTACCATTCCTTTGGGGTTAATGATGTAGTCCTTTTTGGCTAGGAGGAATAATTAATATTTTTTTAAACCAAAATTAGATTTTCAGTGTATTAAGATAGACCAACAACTGTCCGTAATGGGTAAGTAGTAAGTTATTCTTCAAAACCAATACTTAATACAATAATTTGTTTCTCTAATAAAACCTGCCTGCATACAGTTGTGTGTACATATACAGTTTATATGCAATATCACAGATTATTAAGGATGATTGCAGAATTACTAAGTACAAATATGTACTAATTAAAAGTAATATTCATAAATAAATCCCTGTTGTATTCTTTAAGAGAGCAATCTGACCATCATTCTGTGAATTCAGCTCTATAAAGTTTTACACTACACTACTTTAATGCAGTTGATTATCCATAGTCAAAAATAGCTAAGTTAATTGCTTTAATAACAATGTCAATGCAATTAACAGATACTCAAATGAAGTCACGCCATGTTCATCCAAATGAATTAATGCTTAGAAATTCAAAAGACACTGCTCACCTCCTATTTTCTTAATATAAAGAAAACAATGGTTTTACTGCTTTGAAAACCTTTTAATTTTTCCACTAATGTAAGAAAAAAATCACCCTGTTCTCTACACCTTAACATACACATTTCCACCCAAAGAACTTACTTTTCTGGTTTTAGAATTAGTTACTTGTAAACATTGAGGAGCTAAGCGTGATCCCATTTAGCAGGCAACATGTATCAATTCAGTAAGAGAATTGTTATGAACGTCTTTGTATCATCTAAAATACTTCAACGAGAGATGAACGTTCAAAAAGGGGCATCTTCAACAACAGCTTATTCAATCGGTGTCCAAAAGGAATTGCTGATGGAGTGACTCAGTCACATTCGCTCCATGCCCTCTGAGGAGTATATATTTGGGCAGTCACCAAAAATACACTTTGGCCAAGAATTACTTTTATAGCCTTCTCACTCTTTTTTCTGTGTTTTATATAAAACATCACTTGCCAACTCAATCTCAAAAAATCCTGCACAGTAGGAAAAATACACTCTACTTTCTCAATATGCTTTTATGCACTGTTCTATCGTGCTTAAACTGGACTGAAAACCACTAATAGGATCAACTTCAATAATGAAGATCACAGACAGCAAGTGAAGTTAAAAACTAAACCTTATTTCTCCCTTAAGACTACATTTTTATGAGAGCAAGTACACGATTTTACTCTGCAGTCATTGCAAACTATCCAGAATAAAAGTATCACACTTTTACAGGAGGAAGAAGGGTGTCAAAGCTGTAGTTATTCAACTATCACAGTAATTCTGAATGTAGCAAACATTGCAATATTATAATTTTACTATTTCTAATAAAAAATCTTTTCTACATGGCTGTTCCTGAACAGTATTACATGACCTATACTCTGAGAATATTCATTCAGCCCACACTACATATTCCCTTTGCATATAGACACCTGTCTTATATCCAGGCAGCTAGTAGACACTGATAATTTACCAGTCAAAAAAATATATTGAGCTTGTGCACACAGACTTGGAACCTCCCTGCAGCATTACATGGATGGGGCAGGCACACTTCACGGATCTACGTGTTCACACATGTTGAAGAAATCTGAACTGAAGCTTTCATCACAATTCCAATATGAAGAAAAAATAGGTTTAAAAGTTAGTATAGGCTTTGAGACTATACTAATACATGGGATAGATGTAATTTTTCCTACATCTTGAACCTCTGACATACTTCCCATCAGCATTTCAAAAACAGACCAAGTATCAACCTTGATAATTGAAGAGTTTCTCCTTGAGAGTGATCTTTCCTTTCTTCACTTTGACAAAATAGTTAAAGTTTACATGTTGTGCAAGGCAATTTTACTCCTATCCAATCTTTGATTCACTGTACTGAAGAAGCCAACAAGATGTCACAGGGTGGCTCAGTATTCCTTGAAAGATGGCGTTATCAATACAAGAACTATACCAGAAAGTTCTGTTGAAATTAAGAAAACTATGGAGTGATTTTCTATTCATGCATAAGCTTGGGGAGCTTGAATCTCATCATAATGACTTTTTTTGGTTCTGAATATTGACATTGAACAGCAGATAAGGAACATGGCAAATGCTCTTTTTATGACATTCAGTTCAATCCCATTCTTCTTCAAGAATTCCTGTTGGATTGGTTTAGTGAAAAGATACAAATGATGACTGATGTCAGAAAAATAAAATAAAAAAAATAAAAAGCACACTGATTTAATTATCAATCTAGGCAAAACTAAGCATTTGACTTAACTTGACTCACCACTATCCAAGTTCCAACTCTAGATTACAACCACCTCCACGGTAACCTCTTTGGCTGGGTCATCCATCCAATGCCAACACATACTGCACAGGTGTGGAGATGCATTGGGCTCAGTGGTGTGAAGATGACAGATCAGCCCCCATTGTTATGAATGAGAAAAGACATTTTAGTTTTTTTATTAGGTGCATGCACATCCTTTCATCTGTATATCAGGATCAATACCAGGTTAGAAACAGACTGTTGTGGGTTATTTGAAAGCTATCCTAACAGCTACCACTCATTTTTGAGATATTTTAAGGTAACACCATGAAAACAAGTTTTCTGCGAAATTAAAGCTACAGGTGTTAAGTCCCTTATGTTATGCACTAAAAAGACAGAAAAAAAGAAACTGCTATCCCCAAATGCAGAATGAAGGCAAATACTATTTGAAAAAACATATAAATAAATGGCTTCTTCACCAGAAACTATCACTAATATCTCACAATAAATCTCAGGAGGACAGACAGGTATCACAACTTCATGAATAGTTTTAATTAAAAAAAAAATAAATTCTGCTCAGTGTGAAGAATTTTTTAAGTGTTATTTTTATAGTGGGTAATTCTCTTATGCATCAAAATTAGTAAGTAGGAAATATTGTATTTAAAATATTCTCAGATAAAAGTTAATAACCTACATTTCACTTCATGTTAGCAAACCTTGAAAACTTAACACCTGTCTTAAGAGAGAAAGAGTCTTCAAAACCAAGAACTTCTCTGTTAATATTCAACTAACGCTGCAATGTTTCTTGTGTTGCATAAAATCCTTGGCAAGCACTCTTCAGAATGCATCCAGCCTGCCTGAGAACTGTCAGGTATGTGTTCTACAGAGAAAATTAACATTTCATTGCGGGGGGGGAGGCAGGGAGGGGGTGTGACTATAACACATTGAAATATAACAATACACTAGAGGAATGATTTACATTAATTCATAGTGCCAGCCCTAGGTTTGGACAAATAAGAGTAACATGATGAATAAAAATTTAGATGACTCTAGTGCAGTTTGGTGTTATTTACTAACACACACCAGAGAAAGCATACAAGAAACTGATTCTCATCACCGTTGTATTAGGGACAAGTCAAATGGAGTTTGTTGATTGTCATCTGGTTCACAGCAGTTTTTGTCCATTCAGTAAAAAAACCTGCAGAGCTTGGCAGGGTGACTGACACAAAAATAATGTTCATCACCTGGAGCCAGTCAGCTATTGTAGTTCCAGTACACAGCAAATTTCCCTGATTTTTTTTCTTTACTATCATACCATCATGTACTGTTACGTATTTTAGTGACACTGTATAGAATAAATACATACAGCTGTATTTACAGGTGTATAGCTGCTTTCCTGCAGTCCTTATGCAGCAATTCTACTTTTTCTGTGAGAAGTCACGGTTAAACCTACATAGTAGGAACTGGTCTGAAGTATCTAATGAACAAGCTTCCTCTTCAGTTTAACCTTCCATTCAGAGTGGATTCCAACACACAAATCCAGTACTGGTTATTTTTCAGATTCACACTGAGACATAGCCCTGCTGGCTCTAGTTCACAATGCCCTGGCACCTCCCGAAAACCAGACGAGTGAAAGAACTTTCATGAAATAAGAAAAAGCAGAATCCAATTATTCCTGCTAGGGAAAATTTGAACACTGAATGCTTCTATCTCCATCTCAGTTTGTAACTTAAAATATAACTTCATTATAATTTTATCGCAGAAATATCCTGTTAAGATCACCTAACTATTGCTTTATTGGTATACTATTAAATGTTATAGTTTTTTTCTTGAAACATCGATTCTTATTTACAACATTTTTCTCCTTCAATAAATCCCATCTGGAATAACTGTGTTATCAGCTGCTGTCTGTTATCTTCAGTAAAACAATTCTACAACTACTCAAAATTTTATATTACAAGCTATATCTTATCACTGAAATAACCCCAAACGATGCATCACAGCATGATTCATCAAGGATAAGAGTAATAAACAGACCAACTTTGGGTTCCCTTAAGGGAACCCAGTTTTTAGAAAACAGATTCAAAGAATAGAAGTTAACTGTGCCAAGGAATGCTGATTTTAAAACTAAATACTTCATTGAAATGAAGGAAGATCAATTTCTTAAAAAAAAAAAAAAAAAAGTTTCTCAATTATCTTTCCCATACAATTTAACTACAAAAGATGGCTTTATACTGTTATTTTTCAAACATCTGACAAATGATTCTACACTTGTCATGGCAGAAAATATCACGGCAATTATATGAAATAGTTTTCCAGAGAAGAACCACTTCACAAGTAAAACACTGAACTGTTTTTCTACTGGTTTTGTATTATAGCTTCTCAAATTCTTCCTGAATCAGTCATTATAGCTTAGCTTGCTTAAACTTTGTGTTATCTGGAGAAAGTTGGCATTGCTATTACATCAATATATTTTGTTAGAGCCCTGGTCAGACAGAATGACTTGAAGGAATCCCCAGGAATTGACCACGGTCCTGATGTCTCAACACATTTCTTTCCATTAACCCTCCTTTAGACACTGGTCTCAAAATTTATATTTCATGAAAAAGCACAGAATCTGCTTGCCTTTTTTTTTTCTTTTTCCCCCATTTAAAAAAAAAAAGCTAGTTACAAAACTTTATAAAGACAGCTAACGCTCAGGGAATATTGACATCTTTTCTACAAGATTATTCACCTGTATTTCACTGTTCTCTTGGTGAAAATGTCCAGGTGATTTGCAATGGTCAAGACATGAAACAGCCCTAGCTCACAGTTTTTTATTTACATTGTGAAAGTTACAAAGAAAATGAAAATGTCTAAAAAGTTTGAAATCAGTTTATACAGACTAATGGTTCCAAGTTCCTCTTTTCCAAAGTTTCTCATGCATATACTACTCTACATCAGAGCAAACAGGTAGCAATTATCTCTTCCACACTGTAACAGGCATATTAAAGAAGTGTGATTCATGACCTAACTGACACTCCGTGCAGAACAGTGCACGTGTCACCATTTCTGTTCAGGTTTCAGGGAATGGTAGGAGAGTAGTTCACATAGAAGGGGAAAAATAATTTGCTGCTTTTTTTTTTT
Organism: Athene cunicularia; assembly: GCF_003259725.1. Taxonomy (NCBI): domain Eukaryota; kingdom Metazoa; phylum Chordata; class Aves; order Strigiformes; family Strigidae; genus Athene; species Athene cunicularia. The sequence goes on along the minus strand of NW_020799100.1, from coordinate 17,908,141 downwards.
TTTTGGCTAAACTGGAAACCAAGGTCTTTCATAAAAATTGGCCTGATAATTTCTTCTAGTGTTGGATGCATCTGTTATGCTCATAAGGTACATATAATTCTCTACCCTTTGTCACATTATGGGCAATACAGCCTCCAGAAGGCAATGCTAACAGAGGAGCTCCTGGCACAGTAACTCCACAATGAATATATCCTATGCTTCTCTATACTGCAGCAAGATAAGATTAAAAGACTACAATAAAAATTTTAAATGCACACTTCCATAGTTATGGGGATGATGCTACCTACATTTTGACCAGCAGACCATGACAAGACACCTTTAGAGCTTCCATTGTAATTCATTACATTACCAAAACATCTAAAGGCATAAAATTGGTTCTTAATGTTGGAAATCAAACTGCTTATTCATATCACATTCACTGCTTTTCTTTAAACACCATCTGTCAGTTCTTGGATTAGGGTGGAAAGTGCCTGCCTTCCTTGGTATAGTTGAAGGGCCTGCATCTACAGAGAAAAGCTTAAGAGGCTAACCATAAAGACTACGATACGCTGAACGATAAAAATCAATCTTATTTTTAAAATATAGTAGAAATCTAACTTTTAGAGCTTTGAGTATTTAAGATAAATAATCCTGACAATTTAAATGAGCACACTTTAACAAGAAAACCATAAGTACAAATTATTTGGGGGGTTTATTTTGCAACACACTCATGAAAATTTTTGCAAAGTTTAAGAAAAATCTCTGTGCAAGTGAGTTACTGGCTTGTACTAAGCATAATGAGATATAATTTAAATAATTTGTTTCTTCCATTACAATGATGTGTATCAACGAGACACGCGACAGGTACAAGCAAACGTTTAAGTTCTCAATCAATAATGTGCTCTTACATTATTGCCTTTCATTAGATATAAACAATCACCTGAGTTATTATAAAGTAAGAAATTACTGAGGCTTAAACCCAAAGCAACTTCAATTATCCCTTTATTTCAGGCATTTGAAGTGCTTAGTTATTCTTTCAGATTCTATTAAGACATTATTGCTGCTTTATTGCCAGTAAAACAGTATGTTTTCAAGTCTTTATTATAAGATGCCAAAGGGACATCTGTATGTGGAACAAGCTGTTTGGTGTTTCCCCAAGAGATATGTCAGTTATGCCGAGTTCAACAAAAATCACACATCTGTATAAAGAAAGGCTTGTGCCAGTACATACACTACACTGTACTGTATTCATATTTCATATTTATAAATATTCATTTGGGAAATTTCCATGCAAATGTCATTAACAGTGGTCTGTCTTCTGTAAATAAGCTTTTAAAGTACAAATCACATTTGGAGGGCTATTAAAGCTTCTAAAAGCAAAGACATCTCAAGGATTCTTGACTTCTTAAAGGCAAAACCACATTTAAATGCCGACATTTAGTGGTTAAAACCTTGCTACTAGGTACACCTGTTTCGGGTTTGATGGAGTCCCATCACACAATCATTTTCCTAATCCATTTTTCTGCTAGCCCAATATCTACTTCAAAATGCTTCAGAACAATAGCAAGAAATAATCTGACCAGTATATCCATCCTCAGATGATTGATGCAGTACTTTGGGGGTTTCTGTTCTGTAAACTAGACTCCAAGGATTAAGAATGAAGTTCATTCTTAATGAAATTAAGACAGACAGATGACAGATATGTTATTAAGTACTGTAGAGATCCCAAGTTTGTTCTGCATATTCAGGGATATTGAGCATGACGTACACCACAGCTCAATAAAGTATACAAAGAAACATTCAAGACTTGCTCTCTTCACACTGATGCTTATTTGGACAGAATTTTTAAGTTGGCCTTTTAAGAAAGTTAATTTTCAACACAGATTATGTAGTTGCTTATTTATACTCATTCATTCCAACTAATCAAACCTTTCATCCTGAAAAAATTAGAGGTTTTGCTATTAATTTCACAAATTAGTTTATACTCTGCCACAATGAAACAATTATTGATTCATCTCACATTTCTGACCTACACTGTTGTTTTACGACTCAATGTGTAACATGATGCACCAAGCCTGGTGCCACACTCCCAGATCCTTCTTCCCTTTCCCTCCTCTACCTTCACTTTTTCTGAGTGTCCCCCCCACACACACCTTTTCCTGCACTGTGCCACAGACAGAGCTACAATAACTTAATGTTTGAATGGGGAAGACGCATTGAGATTTTTGCATTCTTGTCTCATGTATCTGACACTCCAGATTACTTTGCTCAGTGTGCTCTCAAAAAGTTGAATAAATATGAACACAACTGCAACCAGAAAAAATAAAATCACAGTATTTTAACAGGAATATTTATCTTCTGAGATTTTTTTTATCCTTCCATGTCTATGAAATAGAGACCTTCTAAAAGAACTTCCAGCAGGTAACATATATAACAGAAGCCTTGCTGATGCCCTAACACTATAAATTTGATGAATGCCACCGTTTGCTTTCTATGTACTCAATGGAACTCTAATAAACTAACCTGGGGGGGTGGGGTGGGGAGAATATCAGGAAAAAGTGAAGAGAAATAGTATTTCAACACAGAAAAAGTCACAGCATAATACCACAATCCTCCCTTTCAAATGAACCTAGGCAAGTTTAACAGAAAATACTTCCAGCATACTTGACTAAAATCCTATTTATTCTATCTCAAAGATTTGTAGAAGTTGATCATTAAGCAGCATCATTATAGAAGGTAACATGCCACTATATGGTTATAATGGAATGAGTCTTCTTGCTCTCTGGTGAAAAAAAACTCATCAAGTTGCCTCTAATAGAAACGAATAAAACACTAAAACTTTGGGGATTTCCTGTTTAAAAAAGCCTGGGAGTTTCTTAAAAACGCATCCTGGGAACAACAAAAACAACCCTGAACATTTAAATATAAATCAGAGAGACAGATTTAAAACATATGCACAAGTAACCAATTTATCAGTTTACTACTTCTTGATGTTTAGAGTTGATCTTGGTTGAAAGCATTTAATGTTGACGTTAATGACAAATCCAGAGCAGTAACCAGGCTATATTAAGCAATGAACTTAGAGAAACCAAGAGTCATGGCGTATTGACAGCTGTTTACTTGATCTGAGGAAACACAACCTTTCTTTAGACAATATGGCAGTCACATGGGGCTTATCCAAGAAGTTTTGCCCCAGCAATATTGTGGTTTTACCTCATCCTTCCCATACATACAGAAGCAGTGGGATCCACAAATGTGCAGTGATCAATCAGTGTAAGGATTTTTCATTTTCCACTCACTTCTAGGCTGCTTTTGTTGTTGCTGTTCTTTTTATTTACATAATTAATTACCAAATCAGTTCTAACACAATAATAAACACTCGTTAATTCCAAATATTGTCAAAAATCAAGACTTTGAATCATGCAAACTATGGCTTACTATATAGTCACTGTTCCTAGATAAAGTAAAACATCTGCTGAGTCACTCTCACTTTGATTATAATTGGGAAATAAAAGGACTATGGCTCTTTTGTCTAATTACTTATTTGAGTAATTGCCTTTAAGATAGCATGACTCAATGTCTGCTTATCTAAAAATATGTTTCCATAACAAAATCATTTGTGCTAACAGCCAGCAAACTTTGTGAATTATGAACATCTGTCCACATATATGCATAAAGTGATGCAAAATTACCATTGCATTCACTGCCAGTGGAAAAAATGAAATCTTAACAGGTTAAGAAAACAGCACATCATGCTGTTGTGTTTCAATAGTAATCATTTTGGTTAGGCTTACTTTTGAATACTTCAAAATGCTTGGCTGGCTGTGGGAGTTCCGCCTGCCTTCTACTTCTCCCTTTGTGACTTAAAGATGTGTGACTCAAGAGAACTGGCCCAACAGATCACGTTGCTCATCAGTTACAACAGTCCTTCAGGCACTTGACATTGACTTCTTGAGCCTTCACATTTTAGTCTCCCATGTCCCAGGTGAATTCTCTGACCACCAAACCAGTGGCTATTGAATGACAAGTCTGTAGAAGCCATTACAAGCTAATTTATATTTGTTAAATATTAGTTCAGAGAAACTAACTGATTTTCCCTCTCGCTGAAGAGATACACAGTACATAGAAAAGGCCGTAACTCATTTAGTGATACTGAGGAAAAACAGTATGGCAAAACTTGCTGAATTCTTTACGGTTTCATACAAAATAGCATGATGTTGTCCATATTGCCTACTGCAATCCTGGGACAGGAGAAAAGGAGAAGACACTACAAAAACCTTGTGTAACAACTGCACATGGACTTTCATTAATTAATTATATAATTTGCATTATTAGACTTTAAAAGCATTATGTGGACCAACAAGAACTCAACTCTGTATATATGGAGTGTTCCATTTTCTTCATTACATTTTACGGTGAAGACCATAGGAACAGCCCCTTGACCACAGGTTTGCTCGATCCATCCTCAAGCATTTCCTTTCAGAGCACGTGCAGGCAGAAGGACACTCATGCCAAGCAATCTGGTGACAGGTGAGCAGGGTAGCCAGTCATGGGCAGCTTGAGGCTATGTTTCAACTTGCCCAGCCTACGAACGGTGATGTCTCTTCCATGAATTTTGCTTTAAAATGAGCTTTTCTAACAGAACAGTGATGGAAAATGTTTCCCCTAAATTTCTGAGGGCATTTTTTGATTGCTTAGAATTGAAACTTCAGCTTTAAAGAATTATTTTTGCAAAGAAACGTTTTAGAAGAGAAATGTGTACACAGTATCTTGCAGCAAAGAGGTTCAAGACTAAAAACTTGGTAATTATCCTTCTCATCTAAAACTGAGATAGGTTTTAATGTTCTTTACATAGTTTCATAGCCTCTTATAATTCAAAGTCTGATACTATATTACACCTATAAAAGTGTATAGCATAAAATTGCTTTATAAGGTCAGATATTGATTTGTGCCCTAACATGTCATTAAAACTGTTACTGTACACACAAAATGGCAATTTTTCAAATATGGGAAGAATGATACAAAATAAAAGTTGTATTTTTTGTATTTTAGTGCTGCTCTCAAATAATATGGCATTGATGCTTACATAAGCAATACTTGACCATGGAAACTAGAATGGATCATTCCCATAAGTCACAGTTATTTAGACATGGTCTATAAAAAGACTTTCCACTGAGATCCAGAGATCAGGCCTAGAAACTAGTGTTACACTAGACTTAAACCTACATTGCAGTAGCAGTATCAGTTTGAATCAAAGAGAGGTGAGCCTAAGTTACACGGCTAACAGGAGCTAAACTGCAGATACAGTCCTCAACTACAACAAAATCTCAATTCTATCAATCACAGCGGTCACAAATCTGATATTTACCAACATTTCATATTCTCTCAGCTGTCTGCAAGAACTCTATAGCTTTTCTTCATTAAGATGAGTTGTGAGATACTATCAATGAGAATTTCTACAGCTACATGAAATTCCTTAGCTGGTTGCAACTTCTTAGTTAAATATGATCTACCATGAAACGACGATACCTCCTGAACATAGATTCCCATTATGTTTTTTAGAATTTAAGACCAGATTTCCCTTTACAACAAAAATGAAATATGTGAGAAAGTTTTACAATTCCTGGCTATTACTGTTTGTAGAGAAAACCACAGGGAACAACAAAGACAATGTATTGAACACAGTGCTGAAATTACAATTACACACAATTACAGCAGCCCAAGTTGCATGAAGTGCAGAAAAACCCCAAGTTAAAAATCCCGAATGTACAACAAAACAGAGAATAAAGGTTTGAGATTGCTTGTCTCATAAGAATACTAATCTATTTTCATAAAAAAGAACTAAGCAATTATTTTAATAATGAAGTGTCACCTCTGGCATGGATAAAAATGACAACACAAAACATTTAGTCTTCAGCTTTGGGGGAACAATCACTGCAGTAAGTGGATGTCTAAGTGATCCACCACTCTAATGAGCTGTAAACGTAACAGCAGATACTAAGTTTATAGTAGCTAATAACATTTTAAGTGATATAATTAAAATAAAAATGCAAGGAAAAGGATCTTGCACTGATGTGCATGTATTCAGTCACAAATTATTTTGTTAGATAAGTGAACCTATGGAACCAGCTTGCTTAAATTCAGGAAAGTTTTTAAAAAAATATGTCTTTTTAATTAATTCCGTCATTTTATCTCCCAAAGAAATCACTAATCATAATAGCTAGAGAAAACTATAAAAAAATAAATTCTAGGACTTCATACATTTTATTTGTTTGTGAAATTATAAAACCTCACCTATCTGTGGTATATTTGGGCCTTATTAAGATTATACACCTGTGTAAAATTAGGCACTTGATGAAATTGAGGCTATAAATTCTTCAGGACAGGAGAGTTTGCGGACAAAATATTGGCAAGCTTTGACAACCAAAAATAACAAAAAAGCCAATCAACCTCTAGAGATCTATCAGATCATATAATCTTTCTTCTATGTAATTCTTGGATGACTTAGTCTAGATTTCTCACAGCAACAGGTAGAAGTGATTATCAGGAGAAACAAAACATAACCTTGGCAAGCAATGCTAATAGTAGAAGAAATGTTGGCCATTTATCAAACATATATAAAGTTATACATGTTTCTTTTCTGGGCCTCCACCTATGTCTGGGCCTCCACCTTTTCTGGGCCTCCACCTAGTAACTGATGTCCTTTCAACAAAGTAAATGACACGTCATGATTCTGAGTTCCATATCTCTTACATACTGCCAATTTTTCTGTTTCAGTGTTCCTAGTGTTTTCCCTGGGGGTCTAATTCCCACTCTAATTTGGCTACTGTATTATCTGAAAAATATGATTTGAAATGGGTAAAAATTAAACATTTTTATTTAAGAACAACCTAGGCAACTTAAACATTAAATCACTCTCATTGTTTCAGTGCCAATTGTCTTAGCAGAAGAAACGTTTGTATTGGAAGCAAATCTTAGGAAAACTGTTTCAAATGTGATGACTGTGCTGCTGAGGAAGAAGAAGAAAATAGTCCTTCAACAGACTGATGGTGAAAGCAAGAAATATTAAGCATAATCTAGTTCTTGTAAAATTTTTGTCTCTCAAAATTCAGATGTAATGGAAATCTTAGAGGCACTTTTAGAACAGCGGTTCACAAAGATTGGATTCTCAGGTTGTATACCCAAATAGACAGAAGTAAATAAAAAGTTTGAAAAGCAAACCCAAGTTCTCAGAGTCAGTAACTCATAATGAGATCTGCAGCACAGGTAGGCTGATTTCTTGTAGCATTACCTCATTAAATATTCTTATATGCTCTTCTCTGAGAAAAGAAAAGACAAAACAAAAAGAAAGAACAAGTCAATGTCAGTCTTCCTGTCTCACAGATCTCAATATGAGTTTATGTATGTGAGCTTTATTCAGATGTATTTGAGAACATTGAGCAATCTAAAACACACATAAAGTTATCAAAATGTGTAAATGTTTGCAGAAAAAAAAAATCATTATTATAGTATCATTAAACTGCTGTATTATTTGACATAATTTCCTTCTCCTATCCTTCCAAATTTCATGACCTGTACTCTCTTCAACTGGAAGAGATTTTCTGTAAAGTTACAGGTCTTGTTCTTCTATCTTATATTCTCAAAATAAGAAGTATTCACTGAATAATTACACACATAGTAGTCCATTTGTAAAAGACTGACAATAGAGTCTATCTTCTCATAAAATATATTTCTGATTGGTGCCTCTTTTTCACAATTCCTGGTTTATCATTGGTGTTAGGTATACTGGAGTAACCAATTGCCAAGAAAATCATAGCTTGACAGGCTCATAAGCAATAAATCTTAATTTCACTGTGGTTATTTTTCTTTCTCACCTTAACAGAGAAATATCAACTCACTGAAATTTATTACCCAGAAATCCTTGCCTATTGAAACCACTTTAGCAAAAAAGCCAACAGAAACGCAACAAAAAAGACAACCAGCATTTGTCAAACAGTTTTTCAAACGCTTTATCATAGTAAGGTCAGTACCAGTGAAGATATATAACCCATTTGTATGTTTTCGTATTTAGAAAGCTTGAAATCCATTTATATCAATACGCAGAGCCAGTTTCAATAAACTAAGAGCTAACGGCCCATGACAGTAGTCTTAATCTCAGTATTTCTCATATGGGAAGCATTCACAAGTCAATAGTATTAATTTCATGGAAACCACTGTGATGAACAGACTAAAATTTTTTCAGCATTTCTGTGCTTCAGTATGAGACTGTTCTTTAGTCCTTTTTTTTTTTTTTAGTAATTCATTTCCATGTTGTATTTTGAATTTACATTAGCAGAACAAGCAAACTTCACAACACAACACACTGAGAAAACATTAAATATAATTGGAAAATGAACATCACAAATGACTCACTTTTCAAAGAGTTGTAAAATACAGCCAGGTAGTACTGAGTCATGTTAAACAGTCATAGACACAAGTAGGTCTGCAGCATAAACAGAGAACAAATCACGTACTATAAATGACTTGAAAGTCCTCTGCTATTCTAACTGGGGTAAAATCTCACCAAGACACTGCCATATGTATTTCTTTCTAATGAGCAGTCCGAAGATTAGCCTCCATCTGACAACCCAGAGGACTTCAACAGCAAGTTTATAGACTTGAAGTGGGCAGGCTGCTAGTGGTTAGACATCAGGGAGTATATATCCATAGAGACGGAAGCAGTGAAGAATTAATCAGACATGGATGAATGTTTCTTTTATAAATCCCATTTGCATTTTCAAATAATTTTGCACATGATGAGTCTACAGTCCCTGCAGATTAGCATTTCATACTTAATGGACTACGAATTTAGGGCACCCCAAGGGCTTATAATTAAGGTTAATAAGGTCTGTGGTCTGCTCCAGCCCATCTCCTTCAAGGTAAATAACCGTGTTTATACTGTTTCATATTGCATTTTCCGTTTCATCGATAAAATTAGCATCTTACAATCTATGTAAACATCCCCTTAAACCTGTGGGTTTTGCTAGCATGCTTTTATGACTTCAAAATCTAGATTTGCACCAACGAAATTTGGTTAAGACTCTCAGACACAAATTTTAATACATCTGTGTTATAACAAAAAGATAGTTGCTTTGAGCTGAAGGAAGTCTGTATTAAGCTGTAAAGAGGTATTTAGGCTGACATGCTAATGCAAATTAAAGATTCAATTCAATCTTTGTTCCTTTTGTTCTTTATTACTAAGGGCCCCTAAACTTAATATGAGGCAAGTAAACTTATTTCAGTGTCTGGAAGCTCATTTATTATCCGCAATTGTCACGTGAATTGGTTTCTGCATTGGGACTCTCTTTTACAAGCAGGTTTTTGCCAGATCCTTTTGAACACAGATCCTTTCCCTAGAATTCCCATGCACAGTCTACACTTGTTTTGCTATTAACCCTTCTACTTTTATGATTGTTATAACTTTTAAGTCATCAAATCATCTGATGCCTATTATTTCCAAAATGCTTACTGAAGTTCAGAATAGCTTCATTCCCTTTATTTTACATCAGGTTTTCCTATGAATCTCCCCTTACCACTCCAGCACGATTTGCAAAGACTGCAAGGGCTTCAGAAGAGAATAATCTGTGTAATTCCCTGTATAATAGAGGATGCCTGTAATTCTTGAGGATTTTGAGTGTTACACAAGAAAATCTCATGGGGACTATAAGCCCTGTCTTTATAATTTCTGCCATTACAAGCAGAAAGTCATGGGCTCATTACTGACCTGTCAGGAAGGGTAGGTCACAGGTCTTGGCTTTGGTTCTTTTGGCTGATGCCTTTGTCCAGCAGCCACGGCTCCTTGTGTAGCTCAGGCCCTGAGTGCTGCTTAAGGCAATGGCTTGGCAAGCCTGGGCACTTGCTGCTTAAGAGCCAGCAGCCCTTCAGAGGCCATCGTGCACTTGAGAACAAAGGAGAGGAAAACTGGTAAGGAAATTGAAGCCGCACCTTGATTATTGGGTTCAGTTTTGGGCCCCTCACTACAAAAAGGACATTGAATTACTAAAGTGTGTCCAAAGAAGGGCAGCAAAGCTGGTGCAGGGTCTGGAACACAGGTCTTATGAGGAGTGGCTGAGGGAACTGAGGGTGATGAGTTCACCCCTCAGCCTCCTCTCCTCCAGACTAAACACCCCCAGGTGCCAAGGAATGGGCTGCCCAGGGCAGGGGTGGAGTCCCCATCCCTGGAGGAGTTTAAGAGTCAGGTTGAAACAGCGCTGAGGGATCTGGTGGAGTCAAGAATGCTCAGTGTTTGGTTAATGGTTGGACTAGATAACCTTCAAGGTGTTTTCCAACTGAGATGATTCTGTGAAATACAGAACCCCAGACAGATGTCAAGCCAAGGAGACCCCGAACTTGGTGAGCACTGGCTGTAAAACCCTACCGGCCTCTTGGGACTTCATCAGGCAGAGTTGAACTGTCAACGGACAGCTTGCTGGCAGGGCGACCTAATACCAGGAAAAGGTGACAGACATCAGGTATATTTTGTATAACTTTACCCACACTGGTAAAAGCTTTTCTCTACTAATTAGATCATTTAAAGCATTATTTGGACTAACGAGAAAAACTCTGTTCCATATCTATATAGTGTGTGTGTGTGTGTGTGTGTGTGTGTATAAAGAGAGATATTTATGGGGTGTTCCCTTTTTCCTCTAGTTAGATTTTGAGTTAATGAAGTGGATGATATAGAGAAATTATAATTTCTCTTTAGAAAGAATCTGATTGCAATCAAAATAATCAGAAAGCTCATTTCAGTAGATTACCGCAGTATTCAAGTAAAACACAAATCTATAAACTTACAATATGATCTAGATGATATTTGAAATGTATTTAAGCATTTCCAAAGGTTAAAGGTTAACTATGTTGCACTTACCAACCTGTCAGTGTAATGAGCTGGCACCCTTTGAATCTGCTTTATATTATGTTCTTCTTGGTTTGCAGCTTTTAAAGCACAATATTATTAGTAGATCTATTAATCGAAGAAGAACACCAGGGCTAATTATATGAAAAATGTTAAATTGCTGGGAAAAAAAGTTACTGAAGTCAGCAGTTGTTCTTTTTCACACTCCCAGCACATCCCAGGATAGCATCTCTTGAGGAGCAATTAGCTTTGTCAGGGCAGCTGAATTCAAACACACAAAGATGTCGTTTTTCCATATTAAGAAACATTATTAATAAAGAAATTATAGCAAGTTGTCATAGACTACCCAATTACTATAATAACAATCCGTTTCTCCCAAAGCTCAGGGGAAGGTCTTCACAACATTAAGGTGGCAGAAGAAAACACTGTAGTGTTTCTTAAAGTAAAAAGGAAGCCAAATGGCATTGTGTTACTGACTGGCTGCATGGGAGTGTTGAACACAGATACAACAGGAATACCCATTCATTTATACTGTGCAAAAACTGGTGTCCGGTCAAAATCAGTTCGAGCTAAAGCTTTAGATTTTATTCTGCAAAGATACATTAATAGTAATGACTATTAATGGCTGGATGACAAAATGTCTGTCACAATGTGACATAATCAAGCTCTGTAGTGTAGTTATAAAATATCAATGGTGTTTCTTGGCAAGTAATAATGTCTTACCTCAGCAAAGTTCCTGTAAGATTTCTAGTATGTTTGCTATTTGTTTATGCAAAGTGAAACTATGCAGAAGCTTAAATGTGACAAGATTCTTTTTATCTGTCCAGGTATTTCTTGCATACCAATTACTGTGACAACCATCTGCCAAATACTAATTGTCTCTGATACTGCTTCCAAGTCCTTATTAAAATCACAATAATACAAGCTATTAAAAATTGCTATAAAATAAATAGTTGAGAAATTTCTTACTAATTAGAAGTTAAACAATGAAAGCAGTCTTCAAAAGACCTAAGTAACAATGATGGCATGAATTAATAGCAGAGTCAAAAATTGTTTAAAATACTAAGATGAGGGGGCTTTGATATCAAAACTCCACAAAGCTAACTGTGAAACTTAATCATATAGAAATTACTTACTTTCCACATTATGTAGAAATCAATGCAACTGGCTTTCTTGTTGTTTTCAAGGCTACATAGTTTCTGACAGAAGACTGGTTTCTTTTTTATTTACACAGGTTTCAGGACAAAAGGCATCAATTAAATCAAATAACAGTAACTTTGGAAGAAAAGTCTTCAAAATCAGCCTGTCCAAATGCTTTATTTTTTTTACCATGTTGTTTAAGATGCTGTGCATCTATACAGTCAGAAAAACTCATCATGTTCCCTGAAGTATTTTGAGGCCCATCATGATTACTCTTAAACTTCCACTTGTTCTTGAAGCTCATAGTGGGTTTTTTTCAGAAATGGTTGAAACCCTCCAACCCAGTAGGGACACAGCTTCTATGAAGTGCTACCAGGTCTCCAGATTATGAACATTCCACTGGGGACCATGACACCATGACAGCTATTAGCAACCTTAAAGAAAAAAAAAAAAAAGAAGCAAATTTTTCACAAGCATTACAAACACAAACATCGACTCCCTGTAGCTGGTGAGGCTTGCAAGGAATCAAAGCATTACCTTACATACCAAACCAAAACTGGTCAGGATTCTGAAAATCCCTGCATGAGACATTAAAATATCAAATCTTGTAAATGGCAGAGGATAAATAGCAAAAGATTACATTTAAAAATTCTAGGGTCAATATTGTTACACTGGCAGCTATTCCTACTACACATAGTGCATACAAACACATGTAAACTAATTAAATGACTGAATCTAAAAATCTTTCCTTAGGAAAAGACAGTTTAAAGTTCTGTAAACACAACTGAAGTGATAACTCGTCAGGGCACTGCACTTCCATTTTAATTATCCATTGCCATAGCAGAGCTTTGCCACAAAATATCAAAGATTAAATGCTAAGTGATGACTCTTCACATCAGGAGAGATGATGATCAAAGCTATGCATTACTGAACAGGTAGAGCAGGATGCCAACTCTTTTAACTAACAGGGGACTTTTCTGATAAAGCGATTTTTGCACAAACTGGCAACTTTGGGAGAAAAAAAAGCAAAATTGTTCGAGAAACTGAATTGACTGTAGTGAATTTATCAAACTTTTTTTAAAAACATTTCAAACATTTACATATTTGAATAATGCAAAACTACAAAATATCCTTAGAGAAACATACTGACTTAAAAAAATTTCAACAATTCAAATGAATATTCTTTAAAGGGGCAAGGTAAGCAAGGGAGTTCCAGTTATAAAACAAACGTCACATAACAGGCACCCGCACAGTTTAGAAAGCTTTTTACCACGCTTTCCTAAACCTCCAGGTTTGAGGTTAATACAGCAGAAACGGGGGTCAGCCTCATCCAATAATAGAGATAAGCCCTTAAAGTTTCACACTGACTTCAATGGCTTCTATCTACGAGACTAACATTAATACCACTTCCTCCCTTCACTGCAGGTTAATCATATATTTTGTGTTTTCCTGCTACAGTGCTTCTTTCCAAAGTATGAAAAATGAATACTACGTGAATAGTTCTCAACAACATACACCAGTGGCAATGACAATCTAATTAAGATCTCATTTATTTTCTTCAGAGTTTAGCCATAGTTCAATCAATATTAATTAAACACATGCAAAGACAAGAAAGACCTATGAAATGACAATTCCACTGGATTCACAAATAGTTACAGAATAAATATGTGCATAATAAATACAGGGCGCTGGAGCGCCTCCCCTGTGAGGACAGGCTGAGAGAACTGGGGGTGTTCGGCTGGAGAAGAGAAGGCTCCGGGGAGAGCTTAGAGTGGCCTCCCAGTACTTGAAGGGGCTACAGGAAAGGGGGGAGGGACTCTTGATCAGAGGTGTAGGGATAGGATGAAGAGTACTGGCTTTAAACTGAAAGAGGGTACATTAGATCTAAGGAAGAAATTTTTCCCTGTGAGGGTGCTGAGGCCCTGGCCCAGGTTGCCCAGAGAAGCTGTGGCTGTCCCCTCCCTGGAAGGGTTCAAGGCCAGGTTGGACGGGACTTGGGGCAACCTGGGCTAGTGGAAGGTGTCCCTGCCCATGGCACAAGGTAGGAACTAGATGACCTTTAAGGTTCCTTTCAACCCAAACCATTCTATGATTTTCTGAAATAATTTTCACTTCACAAGTGATTACTCCTGCAAATAAAACTTTAATAAAAGTTTTTCTTCTACTAATGTTACTGTGACTATGATTAGGGATTCAAAGAAACTACATATTTAGAAGAGTTAAAATATTTATGCCAAATTTCTTTCTCATCTCTGATAACATTTCAAATTGTAAACTAAACTGGTAATACCATGAATATTTATGTATTGCTCATCAGGGAAAATTAATGTAAACTAAACAACCGATAACGTTGATAATATTTATTGGTATGTTGTTTTTTTTTTTTTTCACAGATCATTCTTACATGGCACCAGCTATGTTAGCATGAACTCCAGGAAATATTACTATTGTGCTGTCACATGTCACTGCTTCTTTGGCATCTGCAGCCTAGATTATTTACTTGCAGGGAACTGCAAATACAGTAATTCACTTATAGCCTTTCATAAATAGAAGTGGCAACCATAAAGAAATTATTCTATCCTTTGTATGCAGTAAAGCAGACAATTCCTGTTAGGGTATACATCCTTTAAGATTACAGTTAGCACAGACAAAATCATTATCTAATTCAATGTAAGTAAGAAAATAGATCTTCTGGAATGGATATTAAAAATAGACAAGTGTTAAACCAGATTCAAAACACCATGGAAACTAGCTTTTGAGAAACTCAAAGAAATGCTACAGTACTTTCCTTCAAAATTATTTATCAAATTTTTCAGAAGATCTGCATTTTAATCACTTTTGGGAACACTTGACTTTGTTATGCACTACAGTATTGCTAATAATATAAATCAGAGAACATATCCTTGAAGATGATAGCCGAAGAATATAGCCTGAATTTCTGTTAGATATCAGTAAAAAGACATTCCAGATAGGATTCAGTCAGTCTCTCCTTAGGCTTGTAGCAGCCACCATGCTAAATATGTCACTGCTCCCCTTGCTGGAGAACGAAGAGTATGCTGAACCACGCCATACGCCACCCCTGCTTCTGTAAAAAGTTGTCAAAAAGATGATAAAACTTCACTTGTTCGAAAAGTTCATTTAGTTTTTAGAATTGTTCGAGGAGGAGAATTAGTTTATGAGCATTTGCCAATTTGTCTTCCGCTGTTTTGCTCGTTAAGAGTTCTTAGCCAGGGCAACAGCAACGCATTTCTTCTCCATGCCCCACATGAGTTTTTGCAGAAATCCAAGTATTATCTTTGCAACTTGACTCCAAAAGCTAAGTACTGGTCCAGAGAAGCCATTCTCTGTGCCCTGCAGTCTCAGGAATCAATCAGGAAATACCATCTAGAACTCACTTGCAGCTCTGCAGCAGAAGAGAGCTAGAAAAACTCATGAACTTAAATTTCTTTTATTTTTGAAGGATCAAAATCCTGAGAATGAGTATCAGCCACAAATAAATACTTTTCCAAAGTAAAATAAATTCTAATTGTCAGTTCTAATAGTTAGTCTTTGCTCTCTCCCTCAAAAAAATACCTTCTAATTTGCATATTTGTCATCCTGCAGTAAGTCACCAGCAGGCAAGGGTAGGATTCTGTCATATTGCCAGACATTTCCTAGTCTATGAACACTGTGTCTTTTTGAGCACAAATATGATTCTGCAACTTTAATCCGACATTCCTTTAGAAAAGAGAACTTGCATTCCTCAAGCAAGGACAGCAGTGCCAAATTATGCATTGCTGGTAATTTGGTATGCCAGCTACACTATGTACAGCTGGTGGTTTTGTAGGAGACTATCTGCTTCAAATTTTAAACAAAACAACTCCAAAGAATATCCAGTTGCAGGGAACAGAAAGTTGACTGCACAGAATGAAACACGCCATAAACACATTAACTGTTCTGCTTGCTTGCACCAAACAGCAGTAATTCTTAGCTGCCTTAGTGCTATAATGGGGATTGTAATTTTCCTCACCAGTTTGCTAGATGAAATAATGAATGTGAACTAATGCTACCAATTTCTCTTTCAGGTTAGCGCTTTTTTTTTTTTTTTTCCTCACCAAGAAACACTTTTGGCAACAAACTGCATCAATCCCATAAAGTATCCTTTACGCCAAGCTCTTCCCTGCACAAATATCTCTCAGCATGTCCTGAGCACCCTATGCACTACAGAACTGAACTGCCTACTACTGAACTTACTGCAATAAAAGGGTTTGCCTATGGCAGATCAGTGCATCTTTGCTAACTGCAGTGACTTGGTTTAGTAAGGATTGCTACACATCTGTATGTTTTTATAGATGAGAAGAGAAACAACTTTCTATGCAACTACCCCTGGTTACTGTAGCAACCTCCAGCAGAAAGGGATTCCGGAAATTCTGACACAAATGCATTAAGTATGCTAAATAATCAGTATTTAGATCAGCCTGCATACCTCTATTAGCAGTACTCTATTCTTGGCAGAAAAGATAACTCTTCTGGAACTGTCAATCATTAGGATATGAGGCATACTAACAGTGCTAATGAGGGTTAGGCGGTTACTGTGGCTAGCATTTTAACCCTGCCACATAAAGGTCCTCTCAGGAAGGACAGGCAACAGGGAGGGCACTAAAAGCAATGCCACTAACCTTCTGTACTGCTGCCTGTGTTAGTGCTTCTGCCAAGCCTACCCTAGCAGCAGGTGTCAGTACAGGGAGTAAGGTTAAAGAATAGGGATAACAGACACAGATGGATACATAATCACAGGAATTACAACTGTATGAAAAGATCATATTGATAAGAGAAATGTGGCTTTGTGCTACGAAGACTTTACAGAAGGGCTGTAAGAGAGGCTAAGCAGTCCTTTGAGGAAGAGGGGGGAGAAAACCCACAAATGCAGACGGAAAGTTACTTTCTGTCAAAATGGTGGGTCCATGTTTTGCAATACATTATATAATACACAGGAAAATACCCTATTAAAGTCTTCCTCCAAAGCATACCATATAAGCTGCCACTGAACACTTAGAACAGGAAAAATACCACAAAACACAAAATATGGGAAAGGAAAACCACGAATAAATGTAAACAGCGAAACAATCAGTAGAGATTGTTGGGAGAACTAATCTTTGCTTGGAAATATGGCCACAAACATTCATCTTCATGCTTAGCGGTGCTAAAATCAGGAAGACATAAAATTCAATTAACCACTGCCCTACCTATGGTCTGTCTACCTTAATTTGCACCACATTCTAGAAGTGTGGGACGCTTCGACAAGACACTGTTCAGACATAGATTCTACATTTACTCTGTAAGAACAGGAAAACCAATTAAAGTATTCTCTAGAAAATTCAGAGATACCTACATACTTAACAGATATTGAATAACAAGACACATTCTAAGATGTTCATCAGTATAACACAAGGGATAACAAAAATAACACTTAAGAAACTATACAAATTATTCAGCTTCTGGAGAAACCTTTAAGGCTCAGGATCACATTCCCAACCTATAAAATTCCGAACTTTTTCTCAAGCTGGTATGTTTGAACCATCAGCAATATAAATATAGCATTTATCACATAAATTATTAGACAATCTGAAAATTGGAAGACAGTATACCTGCAACTACAGCAAGGACCCAAACGTGCCTCTGTTTCCACAGGATAGCCAGTCAGTCGGGTTTCTATGGTCACTATTTTGGGTTTTTTTTCCCCTCCATCTTTAAAGTCTAATTTAACTGTCTGTTGTTTACACCTCTTATTCAGTAATGTCAGGTGTTTCAAAGGTCTATTCTGAAGGTAAGCATGCAAATGGAAAAGACAGCTATGAGACCGGCAGATTTTTTTTGTGTGTGTGTGTGTGTGATTTAAGAAGGTACTAGTAGGTTCCAAGTTAACAAATATCTATAGTAGTCATAATAACAACTAAATAGCCAGCTCTTCATAAAGATATTTTTATGCTAGCCAGTGCTGTGATTTACATTTTAGGAATATACAAAATAGGTCAACAGGGGAGACCTGCTTTGGTATTATTGTGAATCTGCAGCAGGAAGATTCTGGCATCTCATTAAACACTACTGTCAGTTTGAGCTTCAGTTATGGTTTATACTGACAGCTGCCTTCACTTGATCCATCTGTAAGTTGGTACAAAGTCACGTGGACTCCACAGTCAATTGCTTCTTGAAATGTTATCCATAGTAGTGTGTGACAAAACTACCCAGACTGATTCAGGCAGACTTCTGTCCTTGTCTTTCAGCATTCAGCTTTCTCTTTTAAGTGAGTTTCCCTATGAACTTTGTCTAAACCAACAGTAGTAGAAGCCCAGCAATAGTACTCCCTTTCCATTACGTGGTCTTTGAATGACTTTTATACATGAAGTTAGGAAAGTAAATTTACTGCTGGATTTTACCTATTTCCTCATAAAACATGAAACACTCATGCTTTAAATCACTGAAGAAATTGTCCAGAAACATTCTTAATTATGAAGCACCTGAATCATCCTGTTGTCCCATGGAGATTTCTTCTACAACGTGTAGGATGCATTACACTCCGAGAGGGTGAACTGGATAAATAAGAACTCATGTATGTGGTCTTAACAGACATGTATAAAATGGTTTTGAAACACTAAACAAAGAAAAGCTGTAGATGTATTTCTTAATGTTAAAAAGACACTCCAGTGGAAGTAAAAAAATATTTTAAAACCCCACAATTTTATTATATTTTATTTAAAATTCACCAGTACAAGATATTTAAACAAAGTGCTTATTAAGACAGAGTAGCAGCTAGACAGATCATTCACCACAGTATTGAATAAACTTTTAATAACTTCTTAAATGCATGCTTTGAGACATAATAAAACTACTTCCTGGCATTAGAAAGAGACTTACCTGATGTATAGATAATCAATAACTGCCTATTCCACAAAGACAGACACACAAAGCTATGGTTGATTTAGACTTCAGCTTTTTTCTCCCCTATGTGTTACAAAATTTATTCTAGCCAAATCCACTGAAGAAAAAAGTATTTATCTGAAACACAAGGAATACGTTTGTGAATAAGTACATGGAAAAAAGCAGTAGGATAGATAGCGACTGCTTTACTAAGCTCTTCCATCTCCAAATCCCAAGTCTTTTTGAAAAGGCACTTGTTCTAGGAATGTCAGTACTAATCTTCATGAAATCCATAAATTAAAATTAAAAATGGCACTGTACTAGAATGTCATTGTTAATACATTAGAAAATCCTACAACTTTAAAAAACTTTCCTTATACTACCTCTACAAATCTGGCTTTATTACTACCAAAGCACTGACTGAACTGAAAATAAGGTTTTGTAGCTGAGAGCCAACTGTCGGGGATGGCACAAAGAACAAAGGTCAAAACTAATATAAACAGGTCAAAGAAACATAGCGAAAAGGCTTTTTTTATTATTAGCCAATGTTGTGCTGCAACATAACAGAAATCAATTATTTGAAAGGATTGCTCTGAAAATGTAACAATTAGCAAAAAAACTCCCCGACCCACTACTGTTAAGGTAGGAAATGTTTTTCCAAAGATACTGAAAAAAGACACGTCGAAGTCTGAAAACTTGAATAGCAGGAGGTAACTCCAACCAGTAACTATGATGAAGATCGGCATTTTGTAATCTGTACCCAACACAGAGATGAGACTCTGCTTCTACTCTGTCACTTTTCTCTGATACATCTCTGAAAATGGATCACACATTCTCACAACAGCTCAGCTACTCTATTTGATGTGTCAGGCTATCTGCTTCAGAAGCCAGAGCTCAAATAACTGTCCATCAATATCAGAAAGGAAGTGCCCACTCCTTCCTGCTATGCAATTCCAACAATGTACCTTGCTCCAGGCACTTCGTGAACAATTTAACTCTCTAAAATGGCAGCAAACAAAACCAGCAAAAAAAACTGCAAGGGTTTATGCTATTTCAACAAGTCAAGTCATCCCACAGAGTGGGCTAAGCAAGCACCAGGGCTGGGAAAACATAAAGGGTGGAACCGCCCAGCTGTCAACGTAGAGCACTAATTTTCCAATCGTTAGTTTTTATGTATACACATTGGGAAAATAATCAGGAATAATGGGTTAATCTATTTTCAAATTATTTCTTGTATTAATGACTACTCTTAAAGGAAATGACAGGCAATCGTCTTAAAATTTGCAATTGTACATCAAGCACTTGAAGAGTAATGAGAACTGGAACAATTGGAAAAAAATCACAAGTTAGATAAAGGGAAGCAGCAGCCACTCAACAATATTTTCCACACATGAATGCATTCCTGGAATGCCAAAGGCCACAGAAGGCTTTAAATTATTTTTCCTTATGAAGGAGGAACAAGAAAGTTTACTTTTTGCAAGTGTAATAGAATATGATACAGAAAATTATTTCTCTGAAGGCTCTCAAATAGTCTTTGAGAGTCTGCATGAGAACTGCTAAGTTTCACAAGGCTGCAGATACTATCTACTTTGACCTCTGGCAACAGAAAAGAAAAAACTAAAACTTTTTAAGGCTAAATACTCCATTTAACACAAAAAAACCTATTTAAAGTGTCTCTTAAAAAGTGTTTCAAGCACCATGAATGTAAACTGTGATCAGTAATTTTTTTTTAAAAAGTAAAACAAGTATGTAATTGTAATATATTAATATTAATCATTATACATTATTCTAGTAATAACCATTTTAATACCAGTATTGGACTTCCCTCCCTTCGCTGTCTAGTAACATCTTTACACAGTACCATCAACATGACAACTGCACTCCTAAAATTTCTAATATTACTAGAAAACCAGTGAACCAGTTCATTTCACCTTTTAAAATTATTCAAATATTAAAAATATTTGAAAGAATTTAATTTTTTACAGTGATTCTCACTGAGGATGATTTCAAGAAATTTCTCAAATTAAAGTGTTCCACTTCCTCAAAATTATTTCCATGTTGTCTGTATAACCAGAAACATAGTACATTTCTCCTAGGTAACTAGTGATAGATAGATAGATAGATAGATAGATAGATAGATAGATAGATAGATAGATAGATAGATAGATAGATAGATAATGTGGCTTTATGAGCTAGTAAGAAGACCCCTACATGTGATTAAATTTCATAAGAGAATCAAATGTTTACCAGAAAGGTCTTTGGCATGCTCCAGACTAACCAAGATCACATCTGACCCTAACACCTAACAAGCTGACCTCTAACTAAAGTTCTGTGCAGATGCAGGTGAAACCCTCAGGTTCATGGCAACCTGAAACCTGTAAATGAAACCCAAAATGTAATACAATCATCGTGAAGTCAAGAGGTGGCAAAAATACTATTTCACCTTATCAGTTAGAAGTGACTGATGTCGTCCATCCCAATACCACCAAGTTGAAAATCTAATTCCAAACTACTGTTCATAAGCAAAGCTCTTCATTAGTACTCCAAACAAGTCTGTATGACAATTGCAACTAGATGTGGAATATGACTAATCAGGGAAGCTGGTTTTTAATGTTAGCAATAAGGGGAAAAAAAAGCCATTTGTAGAACTAGCACATTTTATAAAAACGTTATGTATGTCTCAGTGACGCCTTCCTAGAAAACTTTATTCGTACTATATGAGTGCTCTAAAAAACAAAACTAAAGACAGCAAATATATGTTTGATTATGTTACTTGTAGCACTAATATAGGTAATTCTACAAAGTTTCTCCTTTCAGTATTTATCGTAACATAAAACATTTTATACTAGATTAAGAAGCTACAACAGGAGTCTCACTGTCAAATTGCATGAAGGAAAATTATAGTTACAACATAATTCGCTATTATGATTGTGATTACAGAACTATTTACTTCTTACTTATAGGTTCATTTTTTACTAACCTTTTTTGAATACGCCAGTATTATTGTTGTTTTCTACATAACTAGACAAGTATAATAAACCCCCTTCAAAGTATTTATTGAAGAATCATTCTCATTAATGCCTTAACACACACTGTCCCAAGAAGAGACTTGGAGGAAGGCCTGTGTAACTTTGAAAGCATGCAGAATATGCAACTTTCATCCAGCTATTCACTTAACTAAGATATCAGCTAAAAAGATCATTAGATTTGGAGAAAAAAAAAAAACAAAAAAAAAACCAAACAAATAAATTACAACGTAATTATAATAAACATTATTACTGTATAACTTGAAGATGAGAATGAATGCTTGCAGGGAATATGACAAACCTAGAAGCAAAACTAAATTACAGGATTTGGAAAGGTGTCACCCAGTTATACTTTTTTTTTTTTTAGACAACATAATCTAGCTAGCCTGTTTCCCTTCTGTGCTAATCATGGTGGTATTTCTGCAATGTAAATTTAAAAGCTAAGTGTTCCAACTAATTAATAGAACAAACCCACCACTTAAAATACAAACCAAAAACAAACCACTCCTACAGTGATTGTTTCACCATTTTCTTGCCCCAGGGTATAATCTTTTCCTTAATGTGTAATGTCTTCATTACATTCTGCAGCAGTGCTGCAGGTGGAAATGGTGCTTGCAGGATCTGTAGGCTGGCACTATGGATCCCCTGCAGTGCGCAAGAATGTTCGCCAGCTGTAGGTCAGATAAATAGTTTATACAGTGTGGGTAAAGTGTTCACAGCTGAGCTTCTTTTACTGCCACTTCATCGTCTAACTAGCACTGAGGACTGTACAGAGCTTTTACCATCCTCACTTGTAAGAAAGTACTTCCAGAGAAGAAAGTCACAGGAGAAATATCCCTTAAATACTTGTATGTCCCTACCAAACTTGAACGTTCAAGTGGTTATTTAAAGTCAGAGAAATAAATGTACACACACATGGGAATTATTCCTTCTCTTTGCTTAGAAAAATCTGTAGAGAGCAACCAAGAAAGTCCTGAATATCCTACAGTTCTACTGGGCCTACATAAAAATACTCTTATTGTGAAGTGCTTAAAACTTAATCTCATCTCACAGCGCTTTGCATAAGTGACTTCCAGTGACTGTGTACCTTTCCATATAGAATCACAACTTTAGATATCTAACAAATGAATAATGGAAATGGAATCACAGATTAATCAAAAAACAGAATTTATGGGGTTCTCTGGGTAGAAGAATGCTTGTAACATATTAAATTACCCAGATTAAATTAGCTACAATAGTATAAAGATGGATGCAGAAAATTATGGTAATGATATGGTAAAGCAGAACTGAGATAATTTATTTTTCTGTCCTGTAGATACCATAAATGTCTACCCAAGATGATCATTCTTAAGTAAATCCATTATGAATTGGGACAGAGCATCCATATATCTCCTTTATGGAAACCCACTCCTATGTGAGTCAACTATATTTTTTAAACATGTGTTTTTATAATGGAGCCTGAAGTGGAGCTTTTATGTTTTAAAGCATAAAATTAAAAATAACATTTTGAAACTGCATAAAGACTTTAAATCCTATTTTGATTTTTTTGAATTAGTCCCTTTTAAAGAAGCTTCTGTAGGTCCAATGAACTTAAGAATTGTTTGTGTTTTACCATATTTTAACTAAAAAACTTAAATAAGCTGAACTAGTTATATTTCTATCCACAAGAAATGAGCTGACACACTGCCTCTGAACAGCCAGAAGAAGTGATTAGAAAGATACGTGTCTGTTCACCCAAGTTAGAATTCACAGCAAGTTTGAATAGAATTACCTGAAATTTTTGTAAAGCATCTGACAAAGCTATCATTATTAGCATTTATTTAAGATTCAGACAACACTTCTAGGCTGAATTACTATAGGATAATATGACTTCAGAATCTAACATTTGCTACATGCTAGTACTAAATAGCTTAGAAGAACTTGTCAGGCCACATCTGAAATACTGTGTTCAGTTTTGGTCCCCGATATGGAAAAAAGATGTGGACAGGCTGAAGAGGGTCCAGAGAAGGGCCACAAAGATGATCAAAGGACTGGGAAGGCTGTCGTGTGACGAGAGGCTGAGAAAACTGGCTTTGTTCAACCTTAAGAAGAGAAGGCTTAGGGGAGACCTTAACACCATGGTCCTATATTTAGAGTGCCTAAAAAGAAGTTGGAGACTCCTTTTTAAAAAGTAGTTACATGGGAAAGATGAGGAGCAATGGGGAGATTCCAATTGGACAACAGTGAGAACAATCAGCCACTGGAATAATCTCCCCAGGGAAGTGGTGGATTCCCCAGCATCAGACACTTTAAGATTCAGCTGGACAGGGTGCTGGGCCATCTTGTCTAGACTGTACTTTTGCTAAGAAAGGTTGGTCCAGAATTCTATAATTCTGTGATTATCTTCTAAATTTTGCTAACTTCTGGCAGTCTTTGAGAAGCAGTTTCTAAGAACTGGCAAGACTAATCATAGTTTATGTAGAAAAGGATATATTATTAGGACCTTATGCCACTTATAAGAACCATATTCTATAAAAATATTAGCCTTCACTTAACTATAACAGATCCATAACAGACAACAAATGATAAATATTCTATGAAACAGTGGCTACACACGGGGTAGTAGCTGCTCACCTGACAAAAACATTTAACTTAAAATACAGAAAAAAGTTACAAAATAGGGTTCATGATGGGGTAACTTAAATTAACTTAAACCCAAGTTTTAGATGCGTACAACCTCAAGTTCTAATTCCAGTAGTGTCTGTATTTTTCCTAAAATGTCAAGTTTTTCCCAAACACATATTTAATTCCAGCCTAAATTAAGTAGTTCATGGCACTAAAGTCCTTGACTCTCCAAGGATTTATAAATTAGATAGCCTCGTCACTTAGCACCAAGCCTCTCCCCACAAGGTATTTCCAAGAAATACCTCTATTTGACAGCTCTCTTGGAATGAGTGTATTTGAATTTTTCCTTACCTTGAAGAATGGATGAACTCCCATTCTTCACAGGCTACAGGTATACAGTAATAGGTCTTTCTAAATCTGTCTTTCTGGTTAAAGCAGGTTCACTCTGTTGTCCTCATTAATCCTTACCTGTTTCATTGTCTTTATTCATTGTAAACAAACACTGATGTGCTTTTCTCCTAATTATAATGAACACAGAATGAGCTACGTCCTGGAAGCATAGAGAGACTTCAGCTGAGGTTGAAATTCCCTAGACTAAGTGCTGAATAAACATACTGTAAGCTTATTTGGTGTTTGAGCAAAGACTTTTTCCTTCCTCCCCCCCTGCCCCCACCCAGACTTAGCAGAGGTTAAAAGAAGAAATTGAAATATGGAGTTGAACTCACTTTATCAGAAATAACATACAGATTTAGCAGGCCACGATACCTCTCAAACAGATGTTAAAATGTCAGATGATATAAGTAGCCCGCACTCCAAATGTATCAGTGGTTTGATAACAAGAAAATTGACTTCAGTGTAGATATAGAGTCCAAGAGCCTTCAGTCTCATAACAGATGCTTGGCGAACTGCTTTTTGCTTTTTAAAGGTCATCTGTTTTATCCTTCCAGGTTCTGAAATCAGAAGGTAAGAAGCTGTATAAAGAAAAACAGTGCAGTCTGTTCTGAGAGTAAGGAAGCAACACACATTATGCAATGATGAAAACCAGGTCAGCTCTAAGTCTCATTTCTTACTATAACATGTTAGATACTATTTTCACTTGCAGTTTGAATGATCACACTCCCATTAGCTGCAGAGAATGGAAACATACATGCCAATAGTTATTTCAAAAAGTTGATAATATAATTTCTCTATAGGGAAGCTCTACTCCTTTTATCACACCCAGAGCATAATCTTAAATGCAGAAGTTGTTGCTGAAGAGAGAATCAAACTCATTCTGTATAGATTAGAAAAGCAAAACAAGGCAGGCCATGAAATACAATAGTCTTGGAGAGAAATAAGTAATATGACAGATAACATATAATCATATTTAATCTAAGGTACCGATTAATTTCTAAGGACCTTTTTAACTGACACTTTCACTTTTGAGTGTTGATTTGGGGTTTTTTTCCTTAGGAATTTCTTTAAAATCTGCTAAGACTTAAGACTGTTTTCTGTGCATTGGTAATCAATTGTTCTTCAGCTTCTAAAGAAAAATTACTACTTTGGTTGGCATTGTGTTATCTTGTTGGAGTTAGTACTATTGTCTTGAAAAGTTGATTTTTTGGTGATTACAATTCAGAGAGAGTGAAAAGGAGGATTGTGCCATGGGAAAGAAAGGGAGGTTGCCTAGGTCAAAAAATGTAATACTTCATAAAAAATACTTTACGGATGTTGCCTTCAATTGTTAAATCTTGACTGTATAACTAATCACTGGTTTGTTTTTTCACACTAAAATCAGAAGTGAAACCTCTTCTTCCTTTTAAAAGTGACATTCCACACATGCAGCAGTAGAGCTATTGAACAATAGGGCTCCCCTTGCTGCCGCGAGTGCTGCATGCTAGTCTAAATCCTTTTAAATGCTCATCAAACAGAAAATAAAAAGGCTGAAGTTTACATTTAGTTCGGTAAATATTTTTAACGATTTTTGCAATTACTTTCCTGTGCACCGAGAAACAGAATTGGTACTATGCACAATGTACTGAATGCACAGTAGATAACATTGTGCAGGTTCAGTACAAGTTTTCCACAAAATTCACAGCTCCAGGGAAAGATGCTGTTGTTATAGATACAGAGCTTATAGTGTGATCACCCAGTACTCAGCACAGTGAAAGTGGTAAAAGTTAACAGCAAAACACAAGGCTATATCCTGATTATTTTTAACTTCAGCACCATCTCTGAGAGCATAACACACTGTTTCTATATAGATGCTTAACAGCTGTCAGCAGAAATTGTGCGTCCATCACACCAACTGGGCAGGAAAGGAAAGCAGAGCCTATACTATCATCACACTGTATTTCTGCACATGACTGACGTATTATTATTCTGGGGTAGTTGCCTTTCTTTAAATTCCCTTACTGCTTTTTTATTTCCAGACTGCTTGTCAATGAAGCTTAACATGTCCTTAAATTAATTCTTTTGAAACATTCATTTTCTTTTTATACACGAAGTTCAGGCTTGCCTATTTACAGTGCAAGTTCCTCCTCAATCATCTTTCAAAAACTGGAAAAAAACATTCCAGCATTCTTGCTTCCTAGCAAATGTAACTGATTTCATTCCATTCTTATCTGGAATCTTTTTCCTGTGAATAGCCCAAATTTGTAAACCCTCTTTCCTGTTAAGGTCCTGCATAAGAAAAAAGAAGAAAAAACCCTGGTAACCTATTGAGTGGTAACTGCTAATATTTTATATTAAGGAATAACAACATAGAAAGAGACCTCGACACCATGTATCGTCGTCAAGACTGTATTAAAATCAGTTTGTCCTGACAGAATAAAAGCAGCTAGCTATACACATGCTTTTTAAAATCCTATGTTTTGAAGAGGTCAGGATCAGAACTTGAATAAAATATAAAATACATTAGTTAGCAGACCTATGATATTGCAGTTACATAGTTTCATATAAAACACGTGCTGCTAAAATAGCCTCATTGGCCATTTCACATGCTCATTGGACCAATGTGTTTTGTACTCTCCATTAAAAAAAGATGAAAGATAGAATATATTTAGCAATTCTAAATGTCACTTCTACAATGTCCTCTAAATCTCAAGTTTGCATATTGTAGCAATCAACTTCCTCCAATATAATTTATTAAATAGTGCCATCCAGTGGTGACTTATCACAATGAAACATGCTATGAAAACCAACTCTAAATTCTTACTATTCACCCAATCGCAGAGAACAAATGTTTCAACAGTTTCATAGAAACGTTTAGCTAATACATAAGCTGAAGTTTATAACCATACTAAATTGCTGATGATATTTCAGCATGTTTTATGTTAGTTACAGAGACAATAGTAAGCGTTAGTTCTCTGATATGTGAAAATACACATTTATTGGGCATGGTAAGCTAGCAATACCAGTGCTAAATCCTTTTAAATCCTTGACAGAATCTAAACACAAGGCAAAAGATGTTAAGGTTTACCATCAGAGGTTCTGAGTGTGCAGAAGGGGAGGCAAGACAGTGAAAAGGAGTGTCCTGACCATTGATTTTAATTCTACCACTTCACATGTGACTGAATCCCCACCAAAAGGTGATAGAACCAAGACAATTTTGTTTAATTTCTAAAACACCTTTGTATTATTTGCTATTGAACAAACATCTATCATATTAAACAAAAAAGCCTTTAGACAGATACAAAAAAAAATCTGCTTTCCAGACACACCTGTTGCTGCTGACTGTTTACAGACCTGCAGAATTTGGTGCCAAATGAAAGTACAGAAGTATATTTTTATGTAATAAGTACACCACTGAAGAGCCATCAGTAACAGAAGAGCTCATTCCTCTCCCCTGCTTTATATTTCTCCATGAATTGCCAGCATGAATCACAGTTCTCTTCAGATAATGAAGACTGAGAAATTTCATTATATAGTGTAGCAATATAAATCTATCTGGCCATCCCATTAGAAATGCCTATCAAGGAACAAAGTGTACTTCCTGGAAGAAGTTCAGTGCAAATAACTCTGCCTTTTTCTTTCACTAAAGAAAATATAAGATGATATATGTCATGTTTAACAGCCAAAAATACCATACATAGTTCTATATGTAAAATATTATAAGCAAAAGATATTACATGTTCAGAAATGGGCTCAGATTTCTGCAAGTAAACAGTCCATATCAGTACAGGATTTAGAAATGGGTACATTTCTACTACTCAGATATCCATTAGGATTATGCCAGAAAACATGAAATTAACACATTTACTGTAAACAATATGGTCAAAAGAAAAAGTACCAGAGTACCAAAATATTTTCAAATGGTAACACTACCTGGTATTTCTTCTATTTTAAGTACAAAAATCAAGTGATGAACAGTGACTGGAAATTAGCAGTTATTCAAGGTAAGAGGAGCGTATAATGTTCTTCTAAGTTGACATACTTCATGAACAACAAAAGTTTCAAACATCTTGGCTGTTGCATTACTTTTTACTCCTGTGTAATAAAGATTATAGTGGAATTGAGTTCAACAAACCTAGTTCTTCCCAGATGCTTTGAGGACAGTGAAGTTTTATATTACACAATAATATACTTACAATATTATCTACAGATACTTGGAAATAATTAGAAATTATTTGCTGATGTACCAAGAATATGAGTAAAGTCAAAAGGAGTTTTCCCATCACTACCAAATAAATATGAAGACAGACAGCAAAACTTTAAGATGTGCAATTTTTTTGTTCAAGTCCATTCACAGATGTTTAGTAAAGACTAGAGCAAGTAACAGAAAAAACAAAACAAAACAAACCACGCAAAACACCAACAACCAAGTAATCCCATAAAAAATTTCTCCTGCCAGAATTTCATACAAAAATAAACTTGATTAATGTTAGCAAAGGGTTACTTACTAGCCCCCACAAAATGATCCACAGTAATGGTGACTTCTAGTCTCATAATCAAAACAGTCCATTTCTCTAAAAGGTAACAAACTCATTAGTATTTCCATTGGCTCAGTTAGTAAAGCTCTTAAATCCCTATGTCAACAAGAACAGTCTTGGGAATGTTTTATTGATTAGCAGTTATAACACGGATTGACAGATTTCTACCTAATGTCTACATTAGGAGCCCGTTAAATTAAAAGTGGATAAGATCCTACCCATAACATGTGCCGTACACTCTGAAGATTCAGACAACAATTTTTAAACATGCAGAGAGCATTGTTATTAATCGATGTATAAATATCTGCAGCATTACCTCCTGTTCTTACCATAAAGACCTGAACTCTGCATCAGACTCACGGTAACGCTACCTAATGACAGCCGTGCCAGAGGTGACCCTTCCAGCTCACTACCTGGGAAGCCTGCAACAGTCGTCTGCGGTTTCCAGAGGCCTGGCTGTGCCTACAAAACTTAACAGCCTGCAAAACTGAAATTCTGTTTCACTGGATTTGGTTTTAGTTCAAATTGTGACAATAACATTTCGGTTTTGGATGCCAACTCAGTCACACTAAAAGAAAATATTTTTTAATTGCTGAAATAAACATCAGTAATGTGTTCTACTGAAGGCTTCTAACACAGAGCAAGCCTTATCACTGAACCATTCCAGCCAGCCTACGGCACCTGAACTTGGTCACGCACACCAGAAGTAGGATCTCAAAGATATCCTCCAGCATCCCTGTGATGGAAAGTGGCAAGTGAAAGGGCAGCTGGATTTAGGGCTCTAAGAGCAAAATCACTTCTCACCTACCTTGACCCATACCACACTTCAAAACATTTAAAGACTTAAAACTCATTTGATACTCATAACTCTACTGAACTTTCTTCAGTTGGTATCTTGAAGATGTTTCACTTAAAGTAATCAAAACCAGCATGCTGAAATGAGCAAAACCTTCCTCAAACACTAGAAAGATGTGTGCTACCAAAACTTTTCCTCTAGAATGTCAGACATTGTGAGAGCAGAAGATAAATTGCCAGTCTCCACTGTAAGTGTCCTTCCCAGTCGAGTTGAAATTGAGAGGAAAAGTAACTTTTGCAAACAAGATATCCAATGAATGGATGGTTATAAGGCAAAAATGAGAGAGTAGGACCTGAAAAGAGAAGCCTAAAGTTAAATGCAAAACAGCAACAGGCAAGTAAAGTAGAAATGGATCACACACAGCCACGTTAATCTACCTTGGTCTTGATCTGCACTTCCTTGCTGTTTCAAAGCTCTAAACTTAATATAAGATCTAATCATATAACTTGTGCTGAAAACTGCAGAGGCATTTATTTTTTATTTATGCATGTCTGTGTGAATAGACACACACAAAAATCTCTGGGGATTAACAAACTGATATTACCTGAGAAACTGAACATGCACCTGAATTTCTGAGAAAGATGCAGTAAGCCATTCCATTAGTACTGCAGCTCTGTTATCAGTTGAAATGCATGCTGCTTGATAAAGTTAGGATTTAAAAGTGAGAGAGAAAGGGGAAAATGATATCATTTCACCTATAGCTGCCTACTTAAAGGTTAAAAATAGCAAACCATACTTGCTGTCTCACTGTTATAGAGTGGCTAACAGTCCTAGCGAGAACCCATTGACCCCTTCTGCTCCAGTATAATTAAAGAATAAAATGTCAGCATTATGGGGAGATAGAAATGTATTCCCTTGCTTATATTTCTCCACTTGATGGATCGGATCTAAAAAAAACCCAACAGCCTACAGATCATAAAAGTGCTCATTACTTTAAAACTAGTGGGCACTGGGCTACCATCCAGGTTAAGTCCCTTCCAATGTCAAGTACTCTGTGATTCTTTGAACTCTAGCAGAGACCTCTCTCTCTTACATTGTCATATCATTAGCTCATCGCTAAACTCATTTTCAGTGTTTCTTCTGAGCTCAGAAACATTGAAGGAGAGAACGATAAGTAAGACTATATGAAGATTACATGAATTTCTGGTAATATTTTGGGTATAGCATCACATCTGTACAAACAGATGCACTGGACATTTTTTCATCTGCTAGATCATAACAAATAGATCCTGAGTTTTAGTGGCATGTCCCCTAAAATGTCAACATACATTACACCATATCCACTCCCACCAAGCGGAAGCCTCAAGTTGCAGAACAGGAGATGCTGCAAATTCCTCAGAGTGCCTTCCCCTCACTGAGGCCTTCCATCACACTCTCAATACCAAGTCAACCTCAGTATCATTAAAACAGAGCTCCTAATCTCCAGCCCCCCCCAAATTCCCCACTCTGCCTCTTCTCTCCGTCATTCCAGGCACAAGTAACTGTCCTGACTCTTTAAAGTCAAGCACCCCAAAGCAGGGATCTCTCAGGCCACACATTAGTATAAGTTTACATAAAAAAATCTTTTAGAATTTTACTCTTATGCCTACACTGACATCAGCATAATGATTCACAGATGAATATTACATCATCCAACCTTACAGTTACTTCCAGAAAGTACTTTACACCTACGCACGCTTTATTAACATAAACTAATTAAACACAACAGACCTAAATTATGTAAAAAATTATAAGGTAAACTAGGCTGTTTCTGAAATCCTGTTATGCCCTTTTATCTACAGGGGCATAATTCACCATGGTAAACTATATCTGATAATAATTTTAACAGGAAGAAGTCTCGCTTATAAATTTGACAGTAAAAGCTGTACTGGCCAAACACCATATATTCAAAACTGCAACATGAAAGATTTTGGAATCAAACCAAACCTAGAATTTTCATTTATAACATACTTGCATTAAGTTATGTAATTTTTCTGTATGCAACTTCTTAGAAACTGATTATCCTTTTATAGTGTGGGGTTTTTTTGTTTGGGTTGTTGGTTTTTTTTTAACACAAGAAAAATAGACCAGAATATTAGTTACCCAAAATCCTGTAAAAATTATTTTGATGGTGGCCTTAATGAATTTCATCTTTTTGTACAGGGACAAAAATTTAAAGTAATTAGTTTCTATCTGTGCCAAAAGAAACAGTAATGTATTAATTATTGTAGCATAAAAGGCTGAATAATATAACTGTTAATTAAACTCAAAATGTTGTTAAATAATTATTCTCAAGAACACAGATTTTACTAATTAAAGTATTATTGCTAAATATTGCAATTTCTCAAGTTATTTTATACAAATAGTATTCAGGTCTTAATTAAATAACTAGCTGAACAGAAACAGTCAGATGACAGAAGCTATGCAGGTTGGAAACAATTATGGCTAGTTCCTTATATATTCTAAAAGCAAATGCTTCTGCCCTAAAAATGTTTAGGTACTTGATGTTCATCAGCAGCACCTCCAATTAATTCAATGCATTTACTCAAAATCAAGAGGCAATATATAAGTGGTATAGAACTGGTATAGAATATATAAGTGGTATAAAACTGGTATAG
This sequence comes from Athene cunicularia, assembly GCF_003259725.1. Lineage (NCBI taxonomy): Eukaryota > Metazoa > Chordata > Aves > Strigiformes > Strigidae > Athene > Athene cunicularia. The sequence continues at coordinate 17,875,238 of NW_020799100.1, read as the reverse complement.
AACCAATTAACTATTTCAAGGTGTTCACTCCAATTAACTGTACAAGAAAGTTTGCAGAATCAAGCAGATCAATTAGGCAGTGGTCTGCACAGAAATGCCTTCCTGCTGTATCTCCATCTTGCCTGCAGCTGATAGCAATCTGATATATAATGAAAATGCTACTTAAAGGAGAATTGCTTTTAAATGTAGATAGGTCTAACCTCCATAAGCATGCACTTACTTCATGAAGCCACTATACAAGAAGACACAACAAAAGGTGAGGAAATGAAAAGTCTTCCTTGCAAAGGCAAGTTTTCATCACAGCTTGATAATTATTATCATCTCTGTTCTTCTCTATCAGCCTCCTTATCTAACTAAACCCCAAGAATTCCCAACATTGCAATCTATCAGCACAGCAAGTTTGTATATAATACTGGATCTTACAGCGGCCGAGTCAAATTCCCCCATTTATCTCACATTCACTTCAGTCAATACTGGAGTTAGTTTATCTAAGCAGCCAATGGCACAGTCAAGTACCTACATTTCCAGAGCTTTTTGAAATTTTTCAAGTCTCCTATTTGCACTATCAGAGACACGCTGTTTCTCTATAGGAGTTAATGACAGGCTGATATTCTGTAATAATAAGGTGTTTAAGTATCCCAAGTATTTTTGTGTAATATTACACACCACCTGCAAAGAGTTCATGAGGTAATTTAAAAGCAAGTTAGTTATGAATGCGCTTAGGTATTTTATTGCCTATAGCACTGACACAGGAAACCTATTCAGCATTAAGCATGAGTCTAAGTCTTATTGATAGGATTTGAATGCACAGATAAATACTTGAATTAGAAATACTGTACCAAATTAAACTAAAGTTTGACAGTACTTTATATCCAGTTATCTAGTTTCAACACACAGCAGTACTGATTATTAACAAACTGCCACCAAATTCGTTAGACCACAGGCATATGCTTGATACTAGACAGAGTGGAAGAGAAATAGATAAAATGAGAAAATAAACAAACCAAACCAAAAAAAACAATGAAAACCAAACAAAAACCCCCGAATGTACAATGGTGATCATTGCTTGAACACAGTCATGACAATCTTTTGTTTGGCCTACAGAACTCCCTGATAAGAGCTTCCCTAGGAGTTTAAGGTAATATTTCTACTGCTTAAAATGAACATACCTATCCTGAAAGCTATCCTACCAATATAGGACAGTATACAGTATGACCGCTATCCCACTTTTATTTGGCAATTTTATTCTGTAATTTAAACACACCATGTCTAATATGAAGGAAGGGAAAAAAAAAAAACCCACAACAAAACAACACAACAAGTTATCTTTGCTTTGGACGGCTTTTCACTAAGAATATCAACAATGAAGAAAGACCATTCAAACCCATGAAGGCCGTTTTACTGTTTAAAGAGCAAGCTGCACTGCTCCTGCCAAATGTAAGAGATTCCCCAAGTAATCAGTATCATATTCCAAAATTACATAGGAAGCTTACTGAAAAGCTTGCTGAAGGACAACAAATTCCCTATAGCTTGGGGATTATAAATAGACAACATTTCCCAAAGTCGTGAGTTGTTTCCAGACTTGGCAACTCTAAAAATAAAAGGTTCTGGAAGATTTGCTAGGCCAAAACCTCTGAACTTGGTACATAAGAGAAAATGTAAGCCATTAAAATGGAGAAAAAATGTATTAAACTAATTATCGCAGTCTAAACGGGAAAGAAATACTGACTTTTGATGCATATTTATAACTTGTTCTTCTGGGAAGAGCAGAAATAAAGCAGCTGAAACACTGGCCATTCACTTTATGTCATTTCTATGTCCTTTCTAGAAGGCTGCAAAAATACTGCTGTGATGTTCATCAGCTATGACCTGTTAGAGAAGCACCCTGTTAAAACAGCATTAAACGACAGTGATCTTGGTGCATGTGTCATCAGGTCCTCCCGAGCAGAAGAGATGTGAAACATCCTGAGGTTGCTGCCGTTGCATTAAATGAAGGACTTCACCCATGTGTATGTGCACTTCTGTATTCTTTACACAACAATTGTTCCTCCAGATCTAGCCTCTTTTTGTGCAAAGCATACAGGGTACAAATAAGAACAGCCTGATCTAGTAAAAGCTGTTGTAACCCAGTACCCTCAAAAAGACTAAGAATAGTTGCCGGGAAAAGTGTAAGGGCATACTGCCAGCATTCAGTGATCCATGAGATCTCAAAAGCTTTATGAGCCAGAGAGACTGCTCTCTTTAGAAACTGCTGATGGATTTTCCTTCCTTGAGTCCTCAATTCTTCGTTCAATATTCAGTTCCAGCCTTTATTTACTACATACTTTTCAAATCTACATTTCAGATATGATCAGGTCTGCTTTTCAATGGAAGCTTTGGTTGATAGAAGCAAGCAATCTACACTTCAATAACTTAAAACACTTTTGAGAAAACATGATCCAAATAAAACAGACTCTATAACATCAAAGTTATTTTTCATTTTAGACAGGTAACTTCTTTTCATCACCTGTGAATACTGCAAAATGATTGCTATGAAAGAAAACCAAGCACTGAAACCACCTAACAAAACATCTGAATGCAAAAGCTGAGGGCAGAAGTACAATCAACCGGAGTTCTTCTAAGCATCACATTGTTGCCACTAGGAATAAGGTGCCTTCTGAAATTTTTAACATGACAATATTTCTTTGCATTTCAATTTTGACATAGATAGTCCCTCCTCGTAATCGTGTGCTATACACAAAAGCAACTGGAACAGTATTTATGTTACTCTCTTGTTTGGTGTACGGCACTGTGAATGCTTGTAGAAAAAGGAATCTACCAATTTTTTTTTCCAAGATAAAGGTGTAATTTATGTTAAATAGCTGCAAGAATTCTTCCCCTTGAGGCACTTCTTAGGTTTTGGTTTGGTTATGTTTGTTTATTTTAAATGTTACTGCAAAAAACTTTCATTAACTGTCATTTAGATGTACTGTCTTAATCCTTTCACCATACTCCCAAAACAGGACAGATGTAGAAACGCACTGGGAAGGAGAAAATAAAACAAAAGAACACACAGCAAGGAAACCAAAGAAAGCCTGATGTACCTGTATCTCAGAATTTCTGGCATACTAGTTTTTCTTCTGACTGGAAACTGCTAAGAGATATTACCATTTTAAAGAAAAGGCAAAATACTAAGAACATATTAACTTCATATGTAATGCATATAGGCTTAATAATACATAGATCAATTTCCTGTGGGTATATGGAGATATGAAAAATGGGATTTTGTTCAACACTTATAAAACTTACAAAAAATTAAAGAATAAGAGATAATCATTTATTCTCCTACATTCCTCAGAGGCAAGCCAGAAAATGCAGATTTTTGAGGAAACAGTCCTACACTTGCAGCACAAAAAGAAACCAACAAAATCAACCAAGCAAAACCCCCAAAAAATCCTGCGGAGTGATCCATATCCAGAAGACCCCCATGAAGCTGTGACACAGCTTCAGGAGAAGCTATTCCACAACAGCCAGGACATTCATTCAGGATTCGGTCTTGTTATCTATTGTACCCTCACAGGCACAAGCTCTGACCACTAATGCTCCAGAAATTTGGCTCCTTCACCTTCCTTATCTCCATCAAAGCTTTTACCCCATTGCTCTCATAGAACAAACTAATCACCAAGGTCTAACCACACCATTTAAGAAATGCACAGACTAACGAATATTTGCTGCAGTAGTTCAGAGTGGCGAAGTCTGAAAGAACTAAGTAGGATAAAGAGAGAAAATGAGTATTCAGTGGCACCATTAAGGTATTTTTTAGCTTTACTTCAAGCTAATAGAGATTACAAGGAATCAGTTAATACACAGACTTAGCAGTCCATCCAGAAGCGAATCCACAGCAGATTTACAAAGCCCAAAAAATGCAGGATATATTCAAAGTTACCATGAACCATTCTGCTTTAAAAAGGATTCAAATCTAGGTCAGGTGCTCGTAACAGCTTCTTCCTTTCTTTCATATAATTTTTACGTTCCTTTGCAGCTGAGAGAATAAAAATGTCGACATGCTACCAGCATAGCATACATGGTGTCAGACAAGAAACAGCTTGACAGCTTTAGAGATTAAGAGAATCACCAAGCTGAGAGCTGGTGACAAAGGTGGCTGAATAAGTTTCCTGTATTGATTCAAGTTTGGAAGAAATCTACCCTAGATCCACCAACTAAAACTTGACAACTATATGAAATAGAATTGGCAATTCTTATACTTGGAGCATGACAATGGCTGTGCTTTAACTGAAGTTGTTCTCATTTCTTTCAAACTATTTTTTAGTTTATAAACTCCTTTTTCTTAAACGATCGTAGAATCCCTTACTTTCTTGAGACTTGGCCTTCAAATTACCGATTCATATTATCGAGAGTAACTTTCTTTACCACTGATTTGTTGAGTCTCCGATTAATAGATACCTCTACTTGAAAAACTTTATTTCTCACATAGTAGCACTCACAGGTGGTTTTGATCTTTTACATACCAGAAATCAATACTACAACTTAACATGAAGAAGTGACTGCTGAAATATCCCTGTGAACCCCAAGTTCTTACCACTGATGATAACGTGTTTCATGTGTAATTGTGCTGTTAAAACAATTTTTTGGTTTAAGTTAACTCAGTCTTAACTGAGTTGAAAAATTTGCTTTCACCACTCTTTTCATGTTCCAAACAAGGAAGAAGACACAGTCTTGCACACTTGATTTTTTGAAGAATAAGGATAATCAGATAATGTGACAATCCCATGTTAACATCCTTTACCCCCACAAAGCTATTTTCACTTATTTTTTATTTTCATTTAATGCGCTATAATAAATATGGTAATTATTCTGTAAGTTCCAGCTCCAGTATTCACTTTGAAAAGGTAAAAATTACACTCCTCTAAGAAATAGTTATCTAATTAAAGACTGTAGCAGGGAAAAAAAGTAGTTGGTGGAAAGAAATCTATAAATTCAAAGTATTTATCCTCTCCAAGCAGACTAGTACTGAACACTTCCTTGCATTAATGGTTTAAAGTTCAAGTATTCACCTTCCAAGTGCTCAGAAAGAAGCCTATCACTCTTCAATCCTCTTCAAAATATAAATTCTGCTCCAGTCCTCCCTCTTTCTACAGATGTTTTCTTCAGTACAGTTTCTACATATATTTGGATTTTCTGATAGCTCATAAGACTGGAAGGTCCACTTCCTTATGTAAACATGGAATGGTATCAGAGATAGGATCACAATTTCCAGCTACCAGAGACAAATGCCTGTGAAGATCATATTCATTTCTTACAGCTCTCATTAAGAGAGCCTAGGACTGGCCTCTGCCGCTACCAGTCATTCTTATTTTATGACAAAAATACAACATCAAAATGATTTATTCTGAAAGTCAGTTTCTTAAAATGAGCTATGGGTTTTGCCTGGATGCCAACACTGACATGAAAGGCAAAGTTTAGCGGATGCAGCTGTACTACATGTCTGAACTAGGGGGTGAGATAGTTACTAAGTAACATGATACTCACCTAGTGATACTAGCTTGGGAAAAAGGCGCTAAATCCCATTTAATTAGCTCTGAAAAGCAGCAGAAAACAGATACTCCTTCTGGACCCAGAGCGCTCTGTTCCAGCCTTGCCTCAGCAATCTCCACAACATATATCACTTTATGCTGTGCAGCCACCACCTTTCAATTTGTACTTCAGCCTGTTGATGGTATGATTTCAACTCAAGGATTCCCTGGCTTTCTTTGTCCTCCTGTAAGAGAAAGAGGAAAGAGTAAACTTTTTCAAAGAGAACAATGGAGGTATTCAGCTTCTGCAAGCCACTGAAGAACATAAAATCTTACAGCAGGGACAATCTAGCTTTGCAATATTTTTTCCATCACCACCAGATGCCAATTTCAAGCCTAACAATGCAGCAAGCATATGTTGTTTACCTACTCTGCTTGTTATTATCTCTTGGTGCCAAGAGGGTCAAAGGCTACTGCTATTAGAGGAAATGCAGTGCATTTCTTATTACCATAATGCATCAGAAAATTCAGACTGAGTATTAAATGTAAACATGGGTACAAAAGGCCAGCAATTTTTAAATGCTGCTTACCACTTAACAACTGTTTCTCATTTTGATTTGGCAATACAAACTAACCTCTGTAGTCTAAGTAATAGACAATCTTTTAATATTATTTAAGGACAATCATTTTGGTAAAAGCAAAAAAAAAAAAAATCATTACCACATGCAAAACTACTTGATAAAGAAATTTACAGGATATTCATCATTAAAGTCGTGATCTAGCTACATTTTACATTTATTAAATGCAGCATATTTCTTGAAAGAAAACACACACTTTTTTTTTCACTAGAATATTTGTAAGGTAAGAAATAAATTATGATGTCAAAACTTTGCTTTGCTGGTTTGATCAAACCATAATTTAATCAGAGCAGAAATTATCATTCATCACAAAGCCTTCAGCGACTACCACTTGACTGCAAAAAAGGCAAGTTGTAGCTAATGCTTTCATGTACCTACTAATGTAAGAATTGACAGTGTCTGAGGTGAATTAGTGAAAAAATTCTTTAACCTTTTGACTACTCCGGTGCTCAAAAGTCTGTGATTAAAAAAAACTGGAAAATTAAATGTCTAGGATGCTGGATATGAGTTTAAAATACAACTGCTACAAAATTAGCCAGTAAATTACAACATTATGTATTATTTGCAAAATCAACTATTACAATAACATTTAGCTAACAAATAAAAACAAGGGTATAGTCCACATCACATATATTCTGAGTTTTGTTACACAGTTTGAGAATTCTTAAGGTTTCTTTTAAAGTTGTGCCAGTGGCATTAAATGCAATATTTAAATTTCTGTTAAAAGTATTGAAAAGTCACTAAGCTTTAGGTTTTGGGTTTAGTTTTGGAGGGAAACTCCCCTCTCCCCCTCAAGCCAGATTTTCACTTTAAGTCCAGGTTATTTTCTCTGTCTCTCCACACCAGCTAGTGAAAAAAAGGGGTCTGTGAAAGCAATGCATTTGTGTAAGCTGGTTCTCACAGACTTCCAAGACTTGCCTAGAAGCTTTTCCCATGGGTTCATGGGAACCCACTTCCCGTTCCAGGGTTGCTCAGCTACTGATAAGAGAACAGCAATGGTATAAAACATCTGCAATTTTCACAAAACTGGGTAACAGCCTCAAGTCAATATGTAAAATTCCAAAATCTGCTCTGTCACAAGACTGTCTCTTCAACTTTGAGGAATGTTAACCCCAGGAACCCCAGAAAGTACTATATTAGATGACTCTTTTACTCCCTACTGGAAAACTTTCAAATATTTTGGGGAAAAAAAAAATACCACTGTTACCTCCTTCCCACAGACACTTTCAGAACTTCAGCTGTTTTTCTGACACTTTGTTTGGAATAAATAGCATTTAAGCTAGAAAGAATCTGATTTGTGGACAGCTCTCCTCTCTGCTCATTGTCTACTTACAATTTCAAGTGTGCTAGAATTGAATCTCACAGTCAAAAAAGAAAAGAGCTCAATATCCTTCTTACAGCAACCAGAGGGTTTAACACAGACAATGTGGGATGATTGATGACATTCTTCTTCTTCATCATTACCTCTGAGAACCACTGTTAGTAACCTGAAGAGAATAATAAACCTCTGGAAAATAGGGTTTCTAGTCAGATAGAGTTGATCCTGTCTTAGAAAGCTTGACACTGGATTAAACAACTATTTTCTATTATTTGATATTGTCTTCTTTTATGTTGTTGCACTGATTTCTCTGACTAATTTCTCTACGGACACTACAGGATGAGAAGGCGCTCGGTCCTCAGGGGTAGACAGCAAAATTACATACAAACCCTGTTTTTTCTCCTGCACACTGAAACAGAAAATGCCAAAGCTGCTCTATTTCATCACTGCTTGCTTCTGTGGTTCCACTGTCCGTGTACTAAAGCTGGCTTTGAATCTCTGGCATCATTTCCATTCACCACCAGAGATGAGATTGTTAACAACAAAAAGGTTATGGAGAACTGCCATATTGTTCCCTTGATAACCAAAGTCTGTCTGACCGTCATAGCCTGCAACGATACAGCAGGAAAAGGACAACAGATGTAAACATCAAGGCTCCTTGCTCCTATTGCCATGAAACTCTAACAGATCTTATGCTGTCTACAGAGGCTCAAAAATCAACAAAATTTGTGATCCCAGAAAAGATCCAGCCAAACCCATGAACCCTACCATCTTCCTTCTGATTTTTACATTGCTGTAAACGAACTTCTGACAATTTGAGCAAAGGTAAACAACATCATAGTGTGAAGAAGAAACACAGGTTCTAGTTCTATTTACTCTTTCATGTCTCTTTTCCCTACATTTGAAAGGGATAGTTACACATCTTTGCATAAATTTTGCAATAAAAATTAGGTCAGCTGTTTCTTCTGCTACACTCTTAATATTAGTAAGAAGCAATAAACAAAGCAGAACCAACACCACTGAATTATTTTGAACACAGTAAAAAGGATCCCACACTACCCCTTTCCTTGGGGAGGAGGGTTATGATTTTCGACTTAAAACAAGCTAGAAATAAGCGATTTTGGATTTTTCATTGATTCTGGTTTCTATCAGAGCATTTATTTCCAGGTTTCCTCCTCTTGAGCAGGCTGTTAATGTTCCCTGTGGCACTTAGAGCTCAGTACCAAGTTCCCTTTGGAAAACAATAAAACAATCAAATGTGTGCCCTCACTAAGACACCAGCTCAGCTCTGCCAGCAGTTGAAAGCCTGGCTTGTGCAAAGCCTGACACTTTTGGCTTCATTTGTTAGAATACTCCTCTTAAAAGAGGACACTGTCATCCCGGGGAATATTCCTCACTGTAAGGAACACTGTGTTACAGCCTTCCCTGTTCTTTATCTTTACATCATTAATGTTGTGGATCCTACACTCTGAAAAAAGTAATTGTAATTTTTTCCTCTTGGAAGAGACACAGTTTCTCTCTTTAGTTAGACCTCCACGAGTTGATCATATCTAAATGTAACACTGTGCTCTAAACCCTAAAGAAATGGTCAGATGCATCAAGGTACCATTAAACAGAGTTATCCTCTGAATTCTCCTCCGGTTCTGCAGCCTAGGGCGAAGTCTGTGTGTGGTAGTTTCATATGCCATCTACTAATTGGTGGTAACTCAATTGGAAAAAAGTGGCATTACTTCCCAAAGGACAAAAGCAGGTTACTTTGATTTTTCCAAGTAGGTCATTCACTCTTCAAATGAAGAATGGCTGACATTCAGAAGTAACACTAATACGGCAGTGGCAGCTGTTGTCAAGAATGTCAGCTTCTTCCAGCTTTGCTATACTGCAATGACATTTTATACCTGCCTTGTTTTGATCTACTGCAGATTTAAAATGATTCAGCACATACCTTTACATGCCAGTACCTTCCCACTGGGATGTCACCAGTCACCATTACTTACAGCTTTGTTACATCAATATCTGTCAGTATGCAGCCTAAGAAAGTTTGTATTTTCCACCGCTGGGTATTACTTCCTGTATTTCTAACTTTCAGCCAGTTACTTCTAATACTTCTCAGTCACACACACGCAGAATGCTTTAATGTGCATGCTTTAACACATAACCCACAAATACTACAGATAAAAACTGACCCACATAATTACAGTGACTTCAACATTCAGATATTTTGTTCTGTAATATTTACATACCAAAAAACCCCCAAGCTATTCAAAACAACAACAAAAAAAAGCTATTTCAAATCTAAAAATTTAGTAGGGTATTCTCCACCTCCTGATTAAATAGTTTCCCAGTAAGACTTGTACAACCATGTTATCTTTGTTTTCCAAATCTCAAATATTTCAGATATAACATTATGTGGAAAACAGATCTCCCAAAGAAGAATATACTGTAGACTAATCATCATGTTTTTCTAGTGATCTTTAGAAAAGTTGGCACATCATCCAATGAACACGATAAATTAGTTTTCCAGTGCCTAACACTTTTTCTTACTGTATGGAAAGGCTCACTTGACATAATTATGCTAAAAACATAATTTAATGGCATTAGCTCAGCTTAGGGGGGGAGGGGAAGGGGGAAATCAATCCTCTTGAGTTTCAAAGATCAGTGTAAAAAACACAACCCCCAAATTGCTAAAGGCTAACAAAAAAAAAAGGGCAAAAGAAACTGAATCATTAAATCTTAATAGAATCTCATCAATTATGAATTGTCAAGGAAGGCAATCCTTGCTCGCACCTTCAAAACAGCACATACATGCTGTTTTATACTGTCTTTCCACTTACCAGGAATATACGTGTAAAAGAAATAAGGAACTTCATCCCTCCAAAAGCCAGTATCATTTGGGTAGTCTTGCTGTTTTCATAATGGTCTAAGCACGGAAGCAAGCCCCAGTTTTTTCAGCTTGGCTTGTTTTCTTTCAATGTTGTGTTTGCCCATTTCAAGCGGCAAAATTCAGTATCTTCCATGATTTATTTGTAACTTTGCTTATAGAAGATGTTGAGGGCAAACAAAGCCCAACCTTTCTCAAATTCTCTCCAGATCTGAAAAAAGAGTCTGTGAGATTAAAAGCTTTCCTACTTTTTTACAACTATGGTAATTAGTCTAACAAAAGATATGAACTCTATTACAAACCTTGTTCTAACATAGGGCTTCAAAAACTTTGTTTAATTTGCAGATACACACATATCCCACTTCACAGAATATTCTCCTTCCTACATCACAAAACTCCATAAAGCAATTTAGTCACAGACCAAGTTACAGTCTAAATTACTGACTGTTACAATTTGCATTCAAATTCAGATCACAGATATTGCTCTTTGTGGAATTGTGAAACCAATTCTATAAGGAACAAGTACCTGTATGTCCTATTAACTTCATAAAAATTATCAAGTGCTCAACATTTTTTGACATTACAATAGAACAACCAAACTTGAGAAAGTCTCAAACAACAAAATCCAAGCCTCCCCCTAAACCCCAATCCCAGGGATTTATTTGTCTAATTATGAAATTTATCAACACTTCTATTTTGATAAACTATAATTTTCTAAGAATACAGAAATTTACAGTTTTTAAACATAACCTAAAATTTACCCACAGGCTCATTAATAACACCACTTCAAATCTGGATTGAAGTGGCACGGATTTAGGCATGTAATTCATATTGCTTTGCCCTAATCTTTAAAGAAGCTCAACTGGTTTTCAAGATCGCCAAGTTGACTTCTGACTGTTATTCTGATATGCTCCCATTAAAATCCAGTGTTATTTGCTAATAAGAGCAGCACCTTACTGAAAAGGTCCTTAGCCTAAAAGCTTGCAACTCCTGGGGGTGAGGGGGAACCATTCCACTAACGGTTTGTAACTTTGTCATTTTCACTAACTCATGAAACAACGGTTTTGTTCTCACTTGTGATATCAGAGGGCTTAGTTTTTCACATACACAATACTGTAGAACATTTAAGTAAAACTGGATCACACTCATGTGATCAAGTACTTAAACAGGAAAGTCATCAATTGAAGCAAACACCTGCTGAAGCTAGTAGACAGAACACACACAAGCTTTAATATCTGTTCTGCAGGTGACAGAGGACTACAAAAAAAGCAAGTAAAAATAGCTTTTCCAAGCTCTACATTCACTGTAGTGAGAAATTCTTTGTGCACATTGAATTCAGACAAAATTCAAACTGAACAGAGAGGTCCTGCTTTTGTAAAATGGGTCACTGATCTACTTAATCCTGGGAGAGCAAGCTAGTTCCCTTGCATACATTCTGACTAATCAGACTTGATGGCACTGAACTATGAAAGGCTGAAAAAGGAAAACTCCTGAACAGCTGCTATTTGAGCTTATTGACTGGTACTAGTCTTTACTATTTCCAGAGTGTATCACAGAAAATTATGCTACTCTGATATATGGCCATCATCTTGATGTAAACTCCATTACGTTTCCTTTGTTAGCATACATTTCAAAGATAGAAAACGTGGTGATATTTTACAGTAAATAACACTCCACATAAATTAAAATAAACTCCACAGAACAAGCACGTGACAAAGCAAGCAGTTTGCCCTAGTCCCAGAACTGGCGCAAGACCATGAGGTGCCTTGCAAAAGTCCCCTTCCCTTTGCTAGATGAGATGTCCTTTTGAGTTTCTTTAAGCTTTGTGTCATCTCTAACACTAATCAATATTCTGCCATATGATGACAATGATTCAATATATTTTTCAGAATGTTACTGTCACATCTAAATTATTAAGCGATCATTAACACTCAAATGGATTAATGCTCAAAGGGCACTTAAATTTGGAACAATCTGAACTTAGTGTTCTACAGTGTTAAGGTTTCATTCACTATTATTGGCCAACCCCCACTACCAACCCCCACAAGAGCTATCTACCAGAGGCGGAAAAAACAAGACAATCTCATTAGCTATGGCTTTAAAAATGATTACTTTTTTTCCAGGGTGATATACAAGTAAGTTTTTTCTTAATTCTTCCTATATGTACCTCCATAATTTGGAATTATTCAACAGAACTACTACACTGTTCACCAAAGATATTATACTCATCCAAAGGAAAGATCCAATAAAATAAATTTATAAGAAGTCCTCATTAAAAAGAACAGGTTCTGTCTTTCTAGCAGCTTTATAAACTATTATGACACTATTCTTACTTAAGAATAGTAATAAAATATTTAAGATCTCTGAAGGCTTCAAAACTCATTTTAATTGTGTGTGCATGACTGGTAATTGCTTCCCTCCTCCTTCCCCCAATAACGCCATGTGTGTAATTTCATTATCTTAAACCATGAAGGACAGTAACCTTTACTTCAACACACTTTATAAAAATCTGGCAAAATAAACTCATAAACAATTAGAAATCATCAAGACATAACTAATTCCTGACACACAACACTATTGATAATTGGATTTATGACAAATACTAAGAAAGAAATACTACATGAATGATTTATGAAAAAAGCTAAAGAAGATCTCCTCATACAATTCTTTCATTTCCTGGTGGAAATAAAACTATTCCATATTTTTAATAATACAGTATTTCATTTCCTGTAAGATATTCCCCACTGATGCTGAATACTAGTACTGTTTATAATATTGTTCCAGCACACTGTTTTTAAAGCAGTAATTCCAACTTGGTATTTTCCTCCTCTCTTTCACTAAGACCTTCTATTCCCAATTGATCAATTACCGTAAGAAAATTCTATGACTTGCTTCAGGATGAGGGACTTGGGTGGGTATAAGTGAGGGGAAGGACTTTCTTCATATGTTTTCAGGGGAGTTGCCATGGCTCACTTTCAGGACCAGCCTTGTGAGGGGCCACAGATCAGTACTGATGGGGTTCACACAGCAAACCTTAGCTACTAGCTTGGCAAGAACTCTTTCACATGCAGTACCACGTTAATCCTTACAACCACATGGGTCTGCCAGTTTCATCTAATTTAGAAATTCTTCATGTGGTTGGAGTAGGGAAAATGGATTAAATAATAAAGCCTCTAAACACTGTCTTTAGTGCATGTTTTAATCTCCCACTGCACCAAAATACTTGATCTCAATATGCACTCTTAAAAAACACGAACTCTGTGCCAAGCTTAAAGTGAGACTAAAAAAATAAACTGATCTTATACGGTAATTAATTTATGGAATTCATTGAAGTTTCTCAAATACTGCATCAAAGCTGAGTCTATGATTAATATGCCTGCTTCAAGATAATTTCTATTTTCATGAAAATAACAATAAATGCAAAACCTAAGGTGGGCTAGTTACGTAAGGCACTGCTTTCATTAACTACCTTTTAGGAACCGTGAACCAGGTAAAGCACAAAAATTCAAAACTTGGAACATTTACAAAATTCAGAAACTAGATAAGATCTTGCAGCTGTCTGCTTATTAGTCACATGATATAGTTTGTTTTCTTTTTTAAAGTGTTCACCATGAAAAAAATATACACTTTTCACTTACATTTTTTTTAAATTTTATGAAAACAAATCTTCGCTGCTAGATTGCATACCTTAAAGCTTTAATAGACACACTTTATGCTACAAAACACTGATACTAAAAATCAAGTACTAAAGAAGAGCTGGTTAGAAATTAACCTCATCAACAAGAAAATGCAAGGCACCACTTACTATATGCATACACCTTCAAGAGGGGCTCAAATATTACCAAGAAAAATTCAGCAAAGAAATAAATAATAAAGGGGGGTGTGGGGGGTGTGTGTGGAAGTAGCATTGAAAACTTCATGGAGGTGCTTAAGTATGAACCTGTATGTCTTCTCCACTTCAAATCCATCTGTTTTTTTCCAAAAAGTTTGTCCACAGGATGAGTGCCTTAAAATTCCCCCAAGGCGAAAAGGAAAGTCTCCCTAAAAGCATTCCTTTGAGGCAGGCTGCAGTTCTTGGACAGTCACTCTTAAAAACTAAGATATCTGCATAATTCTTTATAAATGCACGTAAGAATAAGAACGAACCTTGGAATAATTTCATTTTCACAATGTAAATTCTTCTAAGCTGTCAAAAGATTCCAGTGAATTGAAGAGATGCACTGCTAAAACTGGTTTAAGAAACTTTAACGTAACCAAATATCACCTACTATTCTAACTCAGCCTGCAAGTGGATAAATTCCAGTTTGTGTCGCTGATTTCATCTTGGAAGGAAGACAGAATGAAAAGCTGCTGTTGTGGACACAGAGGGACAAAATGAAACTGTGGGGTGTTACACTTGGAAAGCGTCAATCTACTGCACCATCACTAAATGACCAATAGGGGGCGAAATGGCATTTTCTAAGAAATCTAAACCCTTAGCACGTACAGACCAACAATTCTGTTTAATGAGTGCTCCACCTTTCATCAACCTTAGCCTCTTTCCATAATTCATTCCCTAGTACTCTACAGGAAATAAAAGTGCAATGTGTCATACCGTCAATCCCAGCACACAGCTATAAGTTGTCTAGCATTAGATGAGCATTCAGTGTTGTTTCATTTCTTATACTAAACTTAGCAGAAAACAGAACTTAACTGTACAGGGAAGGACAGGACAGGAATATAACTCAAACTGAATTTTTCAAGAAGTCTGGAAAACTATCAAAGGTCACTTATAACAAGAGCTCACTTGTTTTTTATGGATGGCACTGTACATGAACAATGCCTGCTTTTTCATCATATTCCCATAGTATTAAGGATCATGTATAATGTACAGTTTAGCAAGGCTGTAGGAAACGGACTTTCAAACTCCAAAAAAGGACAGAAAAAACTAACTTGTACTTTTAATGTCTGGAGGCAATGGAAATAAGGGTAAATTTTAATTCATGAGGTTTTTTCAGTGTATACCAAGAAGCATGGAAAGATCCTTAATTTATTTCTTCTTACAGCTTAGTGTAAAGGTAAATAGACTATCCATTAGGTTTAAAATTGTATTTCACCAATTCCATTGGATATCCAAGACCTTATCATCACAATATTGGTTAAAGTATGGCAGCAGTAAATGTCATGTCTGTCAAGCTGTACTGTTCTGAGCCAATCCATGTTAGATTTACTCTGAGTAAATGTCAGTGCTATCGAGAGCTCCCAGAAAAAGCAGATTTTTCTTTACAGACAAGCATTTAACAATAAATTGTCTGGCTAGTACAACAGCAGCAAGCTAATGACTAGGTCTTGCTTCCTGGGATGATTTGAAAGATGTTACACAACCGATTTTTCATCTCAAGGCAGTTTTCACACTATTGCACAGCTACCTCTCCACCACTCCAAGATGACATTTACCAAATGGCTGCATACCCTGGCCCATGCGTGCTTAGGTTTTTCTAGCCAGTCCAATATGCTCCTTGGAGGTGCACTTTGCCAGTTACTTAAAGCAGGAAAATTCCATACAGTAAGTTCAACGTTTACACAACCTTATCCCACTGCAAAGCCTGTCTTGGGCAAACACAGGAAATGTCTGGCTGTACCAGACATGCAGCATTACTTGGGAGCTGAAAAGAAACCAGAGAGCTAAGCTGAAGCTGGGAACTGCCCTCCCAGTGATGCCACACAAGTCCTGCCTCTACAAATAAGCCACCTCTCCAAACATAACTCATAGGAAGTTACACTCATTTCTTGATCCAACACAGCCAATGCATTCTCCTGTCATTGTCCTGTGGCAGTTCTCACATTAGACACCTAGAAGGGGAGATAACCAGTTCTCTGTTACTTGTTTATCTTACCCATAAGTAAATGTCCTTGGGTATTTCAGGTTCTGCTGTTTTAAGGCCTGCTTCTAATCTTCATCCTTACATATTCAAACCAAATGCCCAGTCCCTCCACCCAAGGTTGGCAGGACTCATGCTGCTGCCTTTCACTACTGTCCCAGGATGTTCTCATTTGAATGGAACTCCCCTTCAGTTATTGATCTCCGCTGTTCCTGGGCCGGGATATGTATCATGCAACACTGACAATTGACTGAATACATTGAACCATTTAAAGTTACAGCAAGCTCCAGACAGCAGAAATTACTCACTAGTCACAGACTGATTGCTTAATATATTTTGTGGAGGAAGTATTCATTTCAGTTAAACAAAATAAATACTGAATAAAGAAATCAAAATTACCACTTGCACAACAGCCTTTTAAAGTCTCATTCTAGTTACAAGTTTAATTCACTATTTTCTACACAAGCTGGCTTTAACCATGAATGCATTTCAGAAACAGAATTGCTTTCCATTTTATCCTCAGTTGCTTAACTCCTTGAAGCAAACAGAAGACGGCCACAAAAAGACAGAGAAAGTAGCACAGGCAAAAACCAGAACACTGGGACCTTAAGCCATACCAGCATCCCCAATACTGCCAGACATCTCCCCAGCAGGTAATAACAAAGAATCTGCATAAGGGAAAAAACACCCAGCATTCATCTACGTTTAACTTGCTTCTAAATTACACTGATGCCAAAAGGAGCCAAGTAACTTTTGTACTGTTAGGATCTGGATGTGCCGGGTTGAGCGTGTGACACGTCCCACTCACAGCGTGTAGACCTGAACTATGAACAGTAAGGTTCCCCTCTGCCCCTCACCCCCTGGTTGTTTAAAAGTGCATGAGACCTCTCAGTGCTGCCACAGTAGGAACAAAACTGCAGGTAACTGAGAGTATCAGAGCTGTCAGAGGTTGGGTTACAGTAAAAGTAAAGCTAATGCATTAACTCCATCCCTTCTTTTGAGAAAGAATCCACCTGCAGACTGCACTGAAGGATTGGCACGTTAGCTTCCATTGCTTCCGTTTCCCAGACACTCAAAGGACTAAAAAAGGAATCTCTCTCTCTCTCTCTCAAAAGGTCTTTGTGTGACTGTGTGCTTTGAGGAAGAGAAAATCCAACATCTTGGGGTTTAGAGAAGTGTGTGCTTTGAGGAAAAGACAACCCACACCTCTGGGGTTTAGAGGAGTCACAACAAAAAGTCCTCTTTCAGGTTATCAGAGCTTATTCCATCTAAGAGTTTGCAGGGAAGGCTTCTTGTTAGCAGTGTCTGGCAGAGACCAGTCAAGCAGAGAAAGAATTTCACTTAGAGCTCAAACAGCTGCTGTGCCTTGTCTGGAAATCTGAACAGGAGGTAAAAAGTGAAAACAAAGACAAGTCGGGCAGGCTTGAAATAGATACAATTCCCTGCCATTATGAGGAGATGCACCATAAAACTGACATCCTCGGCAAAGTAGCCTGTCATCTTATGAAACTTTACAACAGAAATCACTCTGGGCTCTACGGCTGCTTCTTCCACCTTCATTTCTGTGAAAAAAGCAAATACAACAGTTTTGTAATCAGAACGGTGCTGGGATTACGGCATGAGCAAATCTGGAATCTCTTTACACTTTGTGGTTGCCATGATGCAGTATTTAACCATCTCCTCTGCCGGGAAAGTGAGTGCTGCCTGACAAAAACTCCCACTTTCTTGACTGCTGCATGCACACAGACACACCGTTCTTCAGCAGGGCCTTATCACACAAGATGTTCTGGATATAGGCTGAGGAGATGAATAGTATTTCTGACCTCAGCCTGATCTTTCTGATCTTCAGACCTCCTAAATCAAAGCTATGCATTACTACAAAGTAGTTGTCCATCTAGACCTGGCCTTTCCATACCCCTTCTGAGCCCCTGATGTACTTCTGTATATAGATTAGAAATCCTTGTGCCACTCTTCGTGTGCCTCAGCCTGGACCATAGTAACTTGAAAAAGGCAATAGCATTTTTAATCCAGATAGCTGTTTCCAAGTAGGTGTTCCATTATATCCTGATTCATCTCTGAAGAACATAGATTTTACTTCCACTGGTACAACTAGTAGACAGATGACAACTTTATTTAGAAAAGGGAGTTGATGTTTTAACCACACAGGGATGCACAAATTGCAAATCTTTCAGCTGCACAGTGGAGAAGATTAGGGATGTCTACAAGTTTAATGAACACCAGACTGGACACATTTCTTAATTCTAGAATATCTTTCCTTACTGTACTGCAGGAGAATGGATAAATCTATAACCATTGTTTCCCTAAGCTCACAGGTCACCTGTTGTATACACCCACCCCTTCAAGAAACAAGCCTCAGCTTTTAAAACTTGTTTTTAAATAAAGCTGAATTAGAAAATATATAGCTTGCGGTATTTCCTTTTATATTTTATACATCACTTATTTACCAGAGGAGCTTAGACAACTCATCTACACGTGGTCTTACTATTCTTCAGCTGTTAGAGCAAATCCTTCTAATACTGCAAATTTTATAGGTGCTTTCAAAAAGTTTGCTGCTAAGGTTCTCTAAAAGTTCCCATGCAGATTTCCTCACACGTTCTTGTACATTCAAAGATGACACATAGAAACGAAAAGGATTTCTTATTTTCATTACAACTTGAAAAGGCATTTTAGATAATGTCCTTGCTGCTTGTCAAAAAAAGCTGAAGGGGTGCACTTGAAGTCACTACATACAATCCCGTTTTTAGCTCTTTTATCTCATGAAATACAGAGTATTTTTAGGAAGGAACACATCCTATAAGTATTTCTCATAAAGACAGTAATGTAACAAGTAACAAGAAATAATTGTTGCAAGTCTGAAAAAAAAGACAAAATGCAGGAGCTCAGAAACCAGGGGTGAAGGGTATGAGGTTTTGTTGGTTTTGTAGAGAGGAATTTACCTTACAGGAGACAAAATTTCAGCTGCAGGATGCAATACAAAAAACTGAAGGCCCTGAGCAGCTGTCTAATCTTAATGGGTCTGAAGAGTGTAAAGGGTTTATAATGCTTTAAGCAAAGACATGGCCCTTAGATGTCTAAATGTAATTATTTAATATTTCAATTAACTCCCAGAAGACTCTGAATTTATATAATTTCTGTGTGGAAGACAAGCAGAGACACAAGTTATAAACACAGATGGGAAGCCTAGCAACATTTTAGGTAATACTAGGAACTAAGGAAATTAAAATCAGATGTGCTATTTTCTCCAATTAGATGTTGCAGCTATGCATTTCTTCATCTAAGTTATTAAATTCCAGGTTCATAATGAATTTTCATTTATTTGTTCTATTTATTAACACATGGCTCAGGCATCTTTTCCATGGAGAAAAACCACTTTGCATTAGATGTTTCCTCCCTCAACAACATGACATGCTTTCGTACTAATGCAACAACTTCTCTCCAAATGAACATATTTTTTTGCCCATGTTGTCACATCCATTTATGTTAACTATTTAAAGATTTTTTTGCCTTATTAAGTTACCTTTAATGGCATGATTTCCAGTAATTACCAAAAAAGTTACACTGAAACCACTTTAAACTGACAGGTTCTGTTTGACTAACAGATTTCCCCAAAAAAATTAATATAGTGTCTGTTAGTTTGACTTTTGAAAATATTCAATACTAATATTTATATCTTTTTTCATTGAACAGAATTTCAAGTTCTTTATTGCTTTTCTTTCTTATAAACTATGAACACAGCAATTTCTCAGAATTATTTATCGGAAGAAACTAACAGTTACTAAGTGGCATTTTTCTTTTTCTCAGTTGCGCAACTTTGCCCCCTGCAAAGCTCAAGCATCATGAGTTAGGACACAAAATAATTAGATTTACATTTAGAGCAATTAAATATCTTTTTTAAAACTAATAATTTTATTTGTTACTTGGCTTCTGAATGGTAATTAAAAAAAAAAAATCTAGTATTATCTCTTATCTCTAAAGGATATCAAAGCTTCTGATAAACTTTTCATCAAACCTTGAAATACTTTACTGTCATCAATACCATCTGGGAACAGGTGATAACGTGCTTGGGTGTTAAGAAAAATTACGTAACATTATCAAAGGAAAGATATGCAGTGGATGATATATGGGGATAAGCATCCAATAGTTTGGCAGTTACCTTGCAGTAGAAATTTTTAAAACTAACTTCTTTCTAACATACAGTTTCTTATCTCATGGAAATGAGCAGGGCCAAAATTAGTCCCAGGGAATAGAAAAGTTGAGAAGAGAGAAGGGATTGTAGACAAGTTTTGAGTCAGATGGCTGCAAGCACCTAGTAGTTTCTAGTAGTTTAAGAATATTTCCTCAAGTCTTCCTATTTCCCAGTAGATTATCTCTGGTAGTGATAAATCACAATCAGTAGAAGATGAGGTATTCTCCTAAGAAAGAAGGGGGGAAGGCGGGGGGGTGAAATCCCTGATCTCTCATCTGTAAAAAGGACAAGTGCATTGGCCTGATTTAGACTTCACTGGGCTTGGTTAAGTCCACATATCACTACTCACAGCTTGTTCAAGATCCAAATCTACGATTATACTGGCTCGAAGTTTTGCTTTAATAGTATTTGGGTTTACTGATGCTCCACAAAGGTTCCACAGAAATAACTGCAATCATCTGAAGAGTGCATTTTGCTTCTGTGACCTTCTACTATAAATCTGAAGCTATCAAGCAACAATCTGCATAATAACTGAGAAAACTCTGCTATAAATACAATGCTTGCTCTTCAGCGAGACTGCGAATACCTAATTTACTTTCAAGGGAGCGGTAACTGGGCAAGTGTATGAGATATTACATCATTTCAAAACCCCACATAACAGGCTCAGGAGTGGTTGTTATTTTCAAACCTTCTCATGGATTTATGCTACTAAACAGGAGATAGAGGCTCTTGGGACAGGATCACTTCAGCTCACTGGGAATGAAGGGCTATTTCTGACATCCTTCCACTTATGAGACAAAAACTTGAATTGTAGAATTTAGTGTTTGTTCATATCTGACTGAATGTCATCTTTTTCTGATGTACTTGTTGAAATTAAGACAGGTCACTTCTCATTTCCATCATATTGATAAAACCAGTTCACTCTTATTTGTCCATGTGCTGAAACAACTTTTCACTGTGATATTTATTCCCTCTTTTTCTTCTACATATTTTACAGCTCAATAATATCCTTATAATAATTTTGTCAATAAAAACCACACAATATCAAGCTCCTTCACTCTATTCTTACAGCTGCTGTTCCATATAATATGCCTTCTGATCACTTAGTCATAAGTATATGCCAACCGAAAGTAACCCTTTCTTTAATATAGCTGATAAAAATTGAGTATTCCAAATAAGGTGGCATAAATATTTCTCCCTCAGAGTATATTTTTTTTATTATTATCTGCATTACACTGACAGCCCACAGTGATCAGATGAAGTCAGCAGCCTTCTCATCCATTATTACTGACAGTCTCCATTCCTTACATACATGACCTTTATTACCTATGTACATGTTATAGTATTGAATTTCCTTTTATTTCTCCTGCCTGCAAGGTCATGAAGGCTTCTCTACGTGATAGTCTGACAAGCTTCTGTCCCAACTACATGTGCCAAATTTATAACTTTGATTTTGATCAAGGATGATACAACCTGGCCTGAGAAAGCCTCACATGCGACTGCTTCCTTCTACCTATTACACATATTTGCTTTATTTTGTTAATTCTCAAGTCTTGAAGCATTTCTCTACTCACATGATTTCTTTCTTCTACTACATCACAATAGAGATAAAAACATCAGCTGTCTGTTATTGTTCACTGTTATTTCTTATTTCATTTCCCTCTCTAAAATGAAGGATAAGAGTACTTGTTATTTATTTAAATTTGGATCAATTCCATTCATTAAAGTAAAACAAGGCAGTTCAGTGAAAATGGTTCTTAAAATAGAGGCTCTGTAAGCATTGTCCAAGTATATCGGTCAGGTCATATATTCTAACCCCTATTAAGCATCACAACACTCACCAAATTATTTAAGGAGTGAAAACTGCCAATATTAGAATTATTTGGGGATCTTAAAAAGAAATTCTTGGTTTAGTTCCTGCATGTATTAAACAAAAATACTTTAGAACTAATGTTTTGATACAGCACGTTAAGAAAAGGTTGCTTTTTAGAACTTTTAGTCCTAATTTTGTCTACCTTTACAAACTACTACAAAGTATATAAAATAACATATAAATAAAAAATTATTAATTAGCAAGTGTACAGAAATGGAGCTCAGGTAAGACTGCTTTGCCCAAGGAATACTGGGAAAATGGTCACCCCAGGAATTTTAAAAATGTGAAGATCACTCCTTCTAAAGGGCAAACATTTAGGGCAAAATATTGGAGGATTTTTTTTAAAAATATGCTACTGCATAAAATGTAATAGGTTATTTAACCATATAAGTTTTTTTAAAATAGGGTTAATAAAAGGAAGGCAGTGCAAAACTACCTTCCTTTTCATTTCTCTTAAGGAAACTTCTTCATATACAATCAAAACATGACATTGCCTTTGTTCAAAAGAATAAATATAGAGCATATATTTGTGTAGACCACTGAATTTGTTAAGATTACATGCAGTATTTTGTAGTTTTAAGAAACAATTTTTTTTACTACATGTTTCTAACACAAGTTAGTTGATATTCCTCTGTATTTTATATCTGAACAGAACACGTACATAAAGACGAAAACACAGAATGAAGCATTTGCCTGTACTTAAGTAAAAAACATTTTAACAACACTATTAAAATGGGGCAAAGTAAACATTTTCTATAGAAGGCACAGCAAAACTAGAAATTTTCTTTGTGAATAGCGAAAGGAAGATTTAAAAAGCAATCTACCAGGCAAAACATCAGACCTAACAGAAAAGGTTAACAGCCTTTCAATTACAAGCCCTTCCACCAACAGACTAATTTATTAGAATTAACATTATTCTAAATAGCAACCACAGCCATAAAATGATCCTCTATTTTTCAATTTTTCAAATTCTATCTAAACTGATAGTAAGCTAGAAGAATATATCTACTGAAGTATGTAGAGCCACTACTCACGCAAAGGTTACAATGGAAATTATCCAAAAGTTATGTCAACATCTGTGTACACATATATACCCTCCACAAACCTAAATGCTACTTTATCAGAGGAGGTGAAAGGTTTATTTCAGTAGCATACCTTGAAAAAACCTCTATAAAGGAGAATTAGAAACAGGCATGTATGTACAATCACTCAGTTGTCAATGATTTACAGTTTCAAGTTTTTACTTTGTCATAAAACGCACCTAGGCATTATATTTAATATCCACAAATGGTTTTAGTCCCTTGTCAAAAGAAGTATTCCCTTTGCTTTGCTAGATAAATTTATTTAGAGGTCTAGTAAATCTAATAGGTGCTCTTAAATTCTTGTATACTGTAAAATTGTCATCTTTTGTTCCTTATTCACATTTTCAATACATCGTCAATCTTGTAGACATCACTCAAAACTCTCAGTCATCCTTGTACTTGAGATGAGAGCCTGTCAATTCACCTTCCATTAAAGGCTGTCATAATGATCACTGCAGATACTGTTTCCACCTACAACAGAAAGCTTACCAGCAAGCATTAGAACTTGTAAAACGTCTGCATGAACTTCAACGGCATATTTAGCAACATGTTTCCAACTGCCATTTTCTACACTGTACATAAAAATAACTAACATGAAAACTGTTAGAAAACCAAATATTCATTGTACTGTTCTAGAGAAACACAGGCTAATGCCATTATCCATACATGCAAATTTGTGTACTGCTCACCTCCATGCAGAGCTAGCTAGTTAATAATGATAAAAAATAATCTTCAAAAGTTTAGAAATCGATGTGGTAGAAAAGATTAAGACTCCAATCAGAGAAAATTTTTGCTACTTTAGATTAATTTTTCAGGATGATTTGTGTTACTCCTTATTTTTCACAATTGCCTCTCTTCAACATGTTTGCCTCAAAAACTTGGTATGAACCAGAATTCCCAAGGCCTTGTACATAAAAAGTTCCTTAAGGCAAGATTTTTCAAAGATAACAATTCAAACTCAACAAAATCCACAATTTCCAAAAGAAAATACTGAAAAATATCTGACTGGCCCTAGATAAAGTAATTTTTTTTTTTTTTTTGTATGATGTAAAGTAATGCTACCTAATCTGATCATCTTTGTTGCTCTTCATCTTTACTATCCTTTTTGTTGCTGAGCATATACCCTACCTTAAAATATTTGACAGCAAAAACCCAGCCACCGCTAGTGAGCAGAGACCACTTCAAGGCACAGTGGTATACAAACTACCCAACAGCATACATGCCCTTTCTACACTAATTTCTAAATATAATTTCATCTAGGTAAACAATAAAACAGTTGCTGACATCTTGACTAAGAATATGGGTCATACAAGATAGATCTATTGGGTTACCAATAAATGACTCATCCTACTCTGCTTGTTTTCAAGCTAATTTAGACAAGATTATTAGATCACGCTTCCATGAGGTGATATTTCCTCCTCTGAAAGTGCCAGTTGCAACAAATGAACAGAAATAACTAATTATTTGGCTTGGTTCAAATTGCCCTTCTTCAGCATAGGTTTTGAGATTTCAGTGACTCTCGGCCTGAAGACTCAAAACCACAGCCAACCTTATGGGTTTTCCTCCTCTTAAGCTTGCTTCATCTTTGCTTGAATAACAGTCACAAAAAACACTGCAATTCCTGAACTCTCAGGAATTTTTTTCTTCCTGTGACCATTTCTAGAAGACCACCAACTCTCCTACAGAGAGTAGAGATACTTGCCTGTATCTTGTGGTATCTGTAAAGATTTGCTTACTCTGGACTCACCCTTTAGTGTCAAAACACCATTTCCCATGACAAGCGGGAGAAGTGAAGCACTGGAGAAGTTTGCCCCCCAGATACAGACCATCAGTTCCAGTTCTGTACCACAGACAGACTGTGCCTTTCTGGGATGAGATGTCCCTTGAGAAAAAGGAAGGTCTTTGGCATCTTCCAAACATACACCTTTGTCTCTGCTGGGCTTTTGCTAAGGACACACAGCCTTCAGAGACCATATTTAAAAATCACAATTACTATCTACTATTGCTTAGTTTACCCAGAATCATTCTTTCTTTAGCTCTGTAACTTAATTAATAAATATTTTATTGTAACTCATTACTCACATCACAAGAGAAAGGGATGAGTGTTTAATTACAGTATGTATTTTTACTTAAATATTCAAGAGTAACTTTCACAATAAACACAATTTTCAACCTATTCAGACTGAAAATTAAAGAAAACATGGTAAGCCATTATTTTTAGAGTTGTTTGTGGATATACTGTGACTTCAGGCATTGTAGACTTCTTTCCCTGAAAAGGTCATATCATTCTTCAGAAAAAAAAAAAAAAAAAAAAAAAAAAAAAAAAAAAAAAAACAAAACACAAAAAAAAAAAACACCAAACCAGAACAAAGCCTGAGATTCCTTTTATTTCTTTGTATATCACTATTCTAAAGCAGGTCTGAAGTGAGAAACTAGCCAGTGTTTCAGAACTCCAGTAGAGACATCTTCCAGTTAATCTGACCTGTTTTCCAACAGTAATAATTCAAAAAAATTTCAGAGTTCAGACATGCCCTTGATTTGTTTTAAAGGGCACATTCCGTTTTTGAAAACAACATCAGTTCACATAACTCCTAAAGCTTTCTGCAATAACAGCATTCAAGAAAAAATATCAAGAATTTTATATCTATGGTATTAACTCTTAAGCTTCCCTGGCTGTTTTATTTTAATTACACAGGACATTAAAATCAAGGCTGGCTAACTGACAGAATCTGAAGTCTGCTACGCTTTAATATTGTTCAGGAAAGTAGATACTTTTACCTGTGATACCAAGCAGACTCTCAGTGATTTTTAGACAGTTAAATCTGCCTTGGCAGGGGGGAGAAACACAAAGGAAAGTCAACCCCACCTCTCCTTTATATCTAGCTTTTACAGTCCCACACACTCGTACAATAAGTGACATTTCAGAGGGATTTGTAATCTTCAGTAAGGAGGATGCAGGGGCAGAAATTCTGTCGTATTCCAACTTTAGACAACTTTCTAAACACATTCATACAGGACAAGGGATTCTTATTACATGCTTGTTGAAACTACAGATTCTAAAATGATTCATTATGTTCCTTCAGTGCCTCCAACTAAACAACTTAATATAGCTACAAGCTGCTCTATCAGCAGCTTTTAGAGTAAATGTGAGCCTTGATAAAAATTCATCCTGGTGTTTATGACAGAAGAGAAGTTTCACTTGTGGAGACACTATCACAAAAACAATGAAATTCAAAGAGTGGAAGATTAAGTAATCCTTTCAACAAATTGTTAATTCTGACTGGGGTCCGCATTACCATCATTATGGACAGACAGAAAATGAAAAGGAACAGCAACTCAGTTAACTACCATGCTGGCATCAAAGGATTCCCAGATTCCATAGCAGGACTACAGAACCACAGAGGTTCTGGAGATCTTTGAGTCCTAACTCAAAGAAGGGTCAACTAAAGCAGTCTCCCAAGGATATTGCCACTTGGATTTTGAGTATCCATGAAGACAGAGACTCCACAATCTCTCTGGACAATGTCTTCTAGTGTTTGACCACTCTCACTGTGAAAAAGTTTAAATTTAAATGGAATTTCTTGTGCTTCAATATGTGTCCATTGCATCTTGTCCATTCACAGGCACCATGGGAAAAAGAGTGTGGCTGAGTCTTTAATACCTTCCATCAGAACTGTGTGCATTTTATACACATATATAAAATCTAATGGCTCCATTCCCACCACCCTGAGGCTCCTCTTCTTCCGGTCAAACAATGCAAGTTCTCTCCCAGCATCTCTCCTTTCATGTCAGATTCTCCAAGCCCTTGATCAATTTTGTGGCCCTTTGCTGGACTCATCCCAGAGTCTGTTTTTTACTGAGGAGCAAAGAAGTGGACACAACACTCCGTATCTGTCTCCATAGGGCTGCACAGAGGGGAAAGAAGATCTCCCTTAACCTGCTGGTTGTTCTTTTTATAATGCACAGGATGCTGTTGACTTCCTTTGCTATGAGAGTGCATTGGATCATGTTGAATTTTGCATCCACCAAGACACCTAGATCTTTTTCTGCAAAGTTGCTTTACAGCTGGTTAGCCTGAGTATGTACTCATGCGTGGGGTTATTCCTCCCCACGTGCAAGACTTCACACTTCTCTGTTAGACTTTATGAGGTTCCTACCAGCCCACATCTAGTCTGTCCAGACAACCTTCTGATTTATCAACCACTCTTCCCAGCTTTCTATCACCTGTGAATTTGCAGCGGGTGCATGCTGTACCCTCCATCCAGGTGACTAATGAAAGTGTTTAACAGCTTTGGTCTCAGTACTGATACGGGGATATGTCACTGTTCACTTATCTAGTATATACTTCATCAATCTGTCCATAAGGAAGTTATGGGAGACAGTGCTGAAAGTATCGCTAAAGCCAAGATAAAAACCAACCATTTCTCTCTCCTCATCCTCCGAGCTAGTCATTTTATTGTAGAAGGCCACTAGGTTGGTCAAGCATGATGCCTGCTTGTCTTTTTTCTGTATCAGGATATTTTAAGTCCTGCCTTCAAACGCTAAATGTGTGAACCAGCTGTTACACAAAATGTTTGTAACTTCTCTGGAGTAAGTTATTATTGTGTAATAACTTCTACTTTGATGAGAACAACCTTCCAAATTCTGCATTGAGAATATGTCTATCTTCATAGGCATGATCCCTACACCTTGCATTTCAGCACGTCTCCTGTCTGAAAGAATGTGTGCTTCCATCACAGAAACAAAATCTTTCCTTAGTATCAGGAGCCAGCTAGACAAGTACTTTATTTACACATTTGTGTCAGTGAGTGATAGTTCAGAATATTCAAAGTACTTGATATAAAAAAAAAAACAAAACCAACCAACCAAACAAAAAAAACCCACAGCATTTCAGTGCTAGATGTTCTCAAATAAAAGTGTCTAAAGCAAATTCAGATGTACAATGACTCAAGTACCAGGCAGTCAAAAGTTAGCTTAGAGTCAAGAGATTAAAATGGTGAATGCATGACAGTAACTAAAGTGCTTATGCCTGAACTAGGGGTGAAGACACTAGAATAAAAAATAAACACACTTATATTAAACCAAATACATAAAAAAGTAAATAAAAATTTAAAGGTAAATAGACTATCCATTAGGTTTAAAATTGTATTTCACCAATTCCATTGGATATCCAAGACCTTATCATCACAATATTGGTTAAAGTATGGCAGCAGTAAATGTCATGTCTGTCAAGCTGTACTGTTCTGAGCCAATCCATGTTAGATTTACTCTGAGTAAATGTCAGTGCTATCGAGAGCTCCCAGAAAAAGCAGATTTTTCTTTACAGACAAGCATTTAACAATAAATTGTCTGGCTAGTACAACAGCAGCAAGCTAATGACTAGGTCTTGCTTCCTGGGATGATTTGAAAGATGTTACACAACCGATTTTTCATCTCAAGGCAGTTTTCACACTATTGCACAGCTACCTCTCCACCACTCCAAGATGACATTTACCAAATGGCTGCATACCCTGGCCCATGCGTGCTTAGGTTTTTCTAGCCAGTCCAATATGCTCCTTGGAGGTGCACTTTGCCAGTTACTTAAAGCAGGAAAATTCCATACAGTAAGTTCAACGTTTACACAACCTTATCCCACTGCAAAGCCTGTCTTGGGCAAACACAGGAAATGTCTGGCTGTACCAGACATGCAGCATTACTTGGAG
>NW_020799100.1:17844123-17846116 GCF_003259725.1 Athene cunicularia | reverse complement strand
GTACAAGGATAAGCCTCTTTGTGAATAAATCAAAGACAATGTGGCCCACATCACATGGCAAAAGAGATGGGCTTTAATTAATCGCCTGAACTCAAACATAAATTCATTTTATTTTAGCTTTGTAGTGCGAAGACAAGTTCAAAATATTTCAAGACTGATGTCTTGAAAGGACAAAAAAGTACTCAAAAAAAATGACAGTCCTCTGCAAGCTCTCACCCATCGTAAGGAATGGCATTGCACATTGCATATTAATTGTTTAGTGAAAAGCTCTTTGTCTGAATAAGACTGCAATCTGAAACATTCTTACCCAGCAATACATTGCTGAGTGCTAATAAGTACGGACAGTGAATAATTCATATTAGGATTAAATTTGTATCTGCTGCTGCTATTACTTTAGAATCCATCAACATTGTCAAATACTGGAAACGGTAGTAACACCAGAAAAGCATACCAATCCAAAGCAATAATTAAAACTTGAGGTGACTCCCAATACGCTTTAGACAGCTTCTTATATGGTTCTGACTTTATTTTCTCTTAGTCTGGAGCATTTCTAATGTTCCCTGCTGGAAATCATTTATCAGTTTAATGAACACATTCAAGGAAGGCTAACCATAGGGGTGGAGGAGGGATGATATGATTCCTTTGTTACTCACACAGCATAACTACCCATCTTTCAGTAAATCTGACAGACTCCAAACATTAAATTAACTGAAAGGAAAACCTCATTGTGAACTGTGCTTTCCCATACATATCAAACAGCCTGTGAAATGCCTTAGATTTTATGTCCAAATCCATTAAACATGCTGGAAAAAAAAAAGTATAGAAAATTCATGGTTGAATATGTGCTCACAGAAACCTTCCATACTTTGTTAACTTCATAGCTGAATTGATCCATGGGGTGCAAAGCAAAGCACTGAGCATACTAAAGAGCACGGCATGGCATAAATGGAAAAGCAAACCAAGTGAAATATGAATATTCAAAAGAACCTTATCACATGAACTGGTTTCCTATCTAGCTCTTATTGTATAAGCAAGCACATGGATACAGGACAATCAGCAAAGACTCCTCACGGAAAGTCAACAGATATTTAAAAGAATGTTGTTTCAGAGCAATGAAGAAATGTGATCATTTATTTGATCGGGACGTGTTTTGTAAGTGGTTGTGTAAATGAGTGTCATAGGCAGGACAAAGACTGTATCATCAAGTATTCAAATATTGCAGTTTGCAAAACATAGCATGGTAACAGGCTTCAGACTGAAACACAGAGAAGCCTAATTTGCGCTCTCTTGATAAAGCACTGTACACAACTATGTAAAAGTCAGTAGGAGGAGGTTAATGGCAGTGAACTAGAATAAAACTAAATGTCACTACATCTTACTTTTCTGTAAAGCCTTCTAAGTAGATAAGACATGTTCAGGAAGCTGTAAAATGTGCCCTTTGCTTACAAGAAAAAGGTCAGTTCTGTGCTAACAAATTGTAATAGGTTAGTCATAAATGATCATATCAGCAGCTGAAATATGGTACCTTACATGTAATTTAAATATTGTTACAACTACTTGAATCACAGAGAAGCCCACTTTGCACAGTGCAAACTCTTGCATGCATTATAACCATGCAATTCATGAAAACAGGAACACGATACCATGAAAAAGGAAAAACAGCAAATTTCAGAGCAGTGAAACATGCCTAACTAACCAACTGTACATTTGCCTTTAGCATTAAAGACCAGTACAAGAAATCCTTAAACATATTCTGTTCAGGTTCTCTGCTGCTTTAAGAGACCAACTTCACAGAACAGTCAGTTCTAATGGTTCAAACAGTATTGAGCAAGCAGAGGTTCTGCAGCTCCTTGCACACACCACCCTTGTGAGAGTTTACATTTGCTTTGTGCAACTCCTAGCATGCATTTTATACAGAAAAACACAGAACATACAGCAGCAGACTATTACCTTCCGCTTCCCTCCCAAGAAAAAAAAAAAAAAAAAAAAAGAA
>NW_020799100.1:17821760-17844073 GCF_003259725.1 Athene cunicularia | reverse complement strand
TAAAGCTTTTTTTTTTTTTTTTTTTTTGGAAGACTGTTTACCAACTCTTTACTCCTTCCAACAACCAAAATCATCAGCCCACATGTAGTTTTCCTACTCAGCTATATCCTCATTTCTACACATAAAGTACAGGCCGTTGTGCTCCCTGCCAAACTTTTCAACAAGTTTTCAATTTTACAGCTGGCACACAGGCAGTCTACTAGTTCACTGTAGTCTTGATGTTAATCTTTCATCTAAACTCATCCTTCAATTATTTCAGTGACATCTGAGTACTGAATAAAAAAAGCTATTCATTTGAAATTGGGCCATAAAAAGTATAAAAAAACCAACAACTGTCTAGTAGGAACATCATACTTTCTAGTTTTCCAGAAGTGTAAATACAGTCCAAACCCCATCTCGGACATTTTAATGTAAATATTTTTAAAGAGAGAAATGATCTTATCTTTTGTAAGGATAGCTACCCAGTAAAATACAGGTAGACCTTTAAGCAGCAGCAGTGATATACTTTCATATATAATCCATAAGTTTACATTCTAAGCTCTGGAGTCTTTTTATGTCTTCTCAATTCAACATCAAAATTTCCAAATAGTAAAACCAATCTTTTCCCTTTCATTCTTGATATAATTGTAACCATCTAAGTGGGGTCTAAATGCCTGCCTATCTGAAGAATATCTGCACCGATGCGATAAGGCTAACAGCTCTGCAGTGTAACAAAGCTCCAATTTATTCACCTGCAAAAGCAATATGCTCAAAAGTGTTTTATTCTAGTAACAAGCCTGAGAATGACAACTCTAAAAATGGCCTAATCTTAGCAAAATGTGCTTCCCAGTGTAAAAGACTTCTCTTTTTTACTACAGAAGTTCTGGTCAAATAAAAAAGAAAAACCTCCATCTGCCCCTTCATTCATCTGAGGCACTTTCATACCTCTGCTTTTGGCCTGGCAAGCCAGGAAACTCTACTCCCATGTTCCAAATAGGCATCGTAACTATCAGTTCTTGTTCACTTTCTTAATCTTTCTTGACCCATATCTCCCATAAAATAAAAAAACCTCACTGGAGGAAAACCTAATTCAGACACATACAGTTGTTTCAGGAGAAACGAACATTACAGACTGTACATAAGGTTAGACAGAAATACCATTTACTTCTCCCTTTTGACATGAAAAGAGCAAGCAGTACCAAGCAAGCTATACAATTCTGTACATGGTAGGAAAACATCTTTCCTGATTCATCTGTGTT
This sequence comes from Athene cunicularia, assembly GCF_003259725.1. Taxonomy (NCBI): domain Eukaryota; kingdom Metazoa; phylum Chordata; class Aves; order Strigiformes; family Strigidae; genus Athene; species Athene cunicularia. Next base: position 17,842,835 of record NW_020799100.1, on the reverse strand, counting down.
GTTCCATATACAGGTGTTATTAATATGTGACCATAACGTTGTCTACTCCTTTTAAAATTTAGCCACAGAAATTTTTAATAAGTAACATGTCTAATATTAAACACATCACCTGCCAGACCTCATTAAATTGTGCAAAATTATTTTCGCTATTTATTAAGGTGATATCTGCTACAATTTAATTTTTCCCAAAGCATTGTAGAAAGCAAAATTTCTCATGCAAAATTCATGGAAGGATCTTGTCACTGTCTCCAATCAAAAGGGAGCAAATAAATGCTGCCATAGAAATCCATCTCTCCTCCTATGTACATAAACAAGGAACTTCTGCTTCAAGTGGAATCTTCAGAAATCAAGCTCATCATTCTCTTACTGACACAAAGTAGTTAAGTGACAAATTTACATAAATAAACCTTTGCCTGCCCTCTTTATTTAATGTTGCATTTGCACCAGTTAGTCCTAAAATCTGTTTCTTTGCAGACAAAAAACAGAGCTGTTGCCATACTGGTTCTCAGCTTTTATATTCTTTGTGGTTTTAGTTTTATTCCCTTACTTGCTAGGCTGGTCTTTTGAAATAGTACCATGAATTTATGCTCTAAATCAGCTATGAAGTGTGTTCATTGAAAAAGTCTCACATGAGTAAAAATAAACATGCTATGGACATTGACAGGTATCCACACACAATAACTCAGCTGAAAAAAAACCCCTACCAACAGTACAAGGATAAGCCTCTTTGTGAATAAATCAAAGACAATGTGGCCCACATCACATGGCAAAAGAGATGGGCTTTAATTAATCGCCTGAACTCAAACATAAATTCATTTTATTTTAGCTTTGTAGTGCGAAGACAAGTTCAAAATATTTCAAGACTGATGTCTTGAAAGGACAAAAAAGTACTCAAAAAAAATGACAGTCCTCTGCAAGCTCTCACCCATCGTAAGGAATGGCATTGCACATTGCATATTAATTGTTTAGTGAAAAGCTCTTTGTCTGAATAAGACTGCAATCTGAAACATTCTTACCCAGCAATACATTGCTGAGTGCTAATAAGTACGGACAGTGAATAATTCATATTAGGATTAAATTTGTATCTGCTGCTGCTATTACTTTAGAATCCATCAACATTGTCAAATACTGGAAACGGTAGTAACACCAGAAAAGCATACCAATCCAAAGCAATAATTAAAACTTGAGGTGACTCCCAATACGCTTTAGACAGCTTCTTATATAGTTCTGACTTTATTTTCTCTTAGTCTGGAGCATTTCTAATGTTCCCTGCTGGAAATCATTTATCAGTTTAATGAACACATTCAAGGAAGGCTAACCATAGGGGTGGAGGAGGGATGATATGATTCCTTTGTTACTCACACAGCATAACTACCCATCTTTCAGTAAATCTGACAGACTCCAAACATTAAATTAACTGAAAGGAAAACCTCATTGTGAACTGTGCTTTCCCATACATATCAAACAGCCTGTGAAATGCCTTAGATTTTATGTCCAAATCCATTAAACATGCTGGAAAAAAAAAAGTATAGAAAATTCATGGTTGAATATGTGCTCACAGAAACCTTCCATACTTTGTTAACTTCATAGCTGAATTGATCCATGGGGTGCAAAGCAAAGCACTGAGCATACTAAAGAGCACGGCATGGCATAAATGGAAAAGCAAACCAAGTGAAATATGAATAGTCAAAAGAACCTTATCACATGAACTGGTTTCCTATCTAGCTCTTATTGTATAAGCAAGCACATGGATACAGGACAATCAGCAAAGACTCCTCACGGAAAGTCAACAGATATTTAAAAGAATGTTGTTTCAGAGCAATGAAGAAATGTGATCATTTATTTGATCGGGACGTGTTTTGTAAGTGGTTGTGTAAATGAGTGTCATAGGCAGGACAAAGACTGTATCATCAAGTATTCAAATATTGCAGTTTGCAAAACATAGCATGGTAACAGGCTTCAGACTGAAACACAGAGAAGCCTAATTTGCGCTCTCTTGATAAAGCACTGTACACAACTATGTAAAAGTCAGTAGGAGGAGGTTAATGGCAGTGAACTAGAATAAAACTAAATGTCACTACATCTTACTTTTCTGTAAAGCCTTCTAAGTAGATAAGACATGTTCAGGAAGCTGTAAAATGTGCCCTTTGCTTACAAGAAAAAGGTCAGTTCTGTGCTAACAAATTGTAATAGGTTAGTCATAAATGATCATATCAGCAGCTGAAATATGGTACCTTACATGTAATTTAAATATTGTTACAACTACTTGAATCACAGAGAAGCCCACTTTGCACAGTGCAAACTCTTGCATGCATTATAACCATGCAATTCATGAAAACAGGAACACGATACCATGAAAAAGGAAAAACAGCAAATTTCAGAGCAGTGAAACATGCCTAACTAACCAACTGTACATTTGCCTTTAGCATTAAAGACCAGTACAAGACATCCTTAAACATATTCTGTTCAGGTTCTCTGCTGCTTTAAGAGACCAACTTCACAGAACAGTCAGTTCTAATGGTTCAAACAGTATTGAGCAAGCAGAGGTTCTGCAGCTCCTTGCACACACCACCCTTGTGAGAGTTTACATTTGCTTTGTGCAACTCCTAGAATGCATTTTATACAGAAAAACACAGAACATACAGCAGCAGACTACCCCCCAAAAAAAAAAAAAAAAAAAAAAAAGCAACATAGAGCCAATGCTGGGTAGCAAAACCCAGTACCACAAACGTAATATTGGGATAGATCTGTTACGGTAAGAGAAAACAGTTCATGTCATAAGGCCACATAACCTTTTGCCATGCACCTGTTATTTCATGACCCCAAGTCTTATTATTCAAAAAAGTTTTTATCAGCTTCATGGTTAGTTCAGTATTTCTTCCTGTCCTTGTGTCAGCAGTTCTGTTAGGTCCTTAATAACAGGTGTCCCCTTCTAAGAGGGTTTAAGTTGTGGAGTGAAGCCAGGCTTTGCTAAGAAAATTAAATCTTGAGCCCACCTGCTGACAATGCTAAAGTTAATACTCTGTTCAGCATATTCCTAGGAATATTTCACAATGATTTCTTACACTGGTACAGCACATAATACACTCAACAGGAAAAGGCTAATTCTTAATATTATTTTAATTCACAACCATTAACAAGCCTGTTCAATAAGGTTGGTGGTTTGTTTTTGTTGGTTTGTTTTTTTTTTTTTTCTTTGAACACTGTATTGAGTCGTGGATTTCAAAGCTGACAGACCACTGTAAAGATCAAATGCATACCTAGAATACTGATGTTGCTGAGGCAAGAACATATTTATTCATCTCTAACATACATTCATAGTCAGTACAGTAAAATTTACTCATGCTAATACTTTGCAAAACGCAGGGAAATGATATAATCAGTGAGCAGAAATGCTATTACTATCAAAACAGGTCCCCTCACCACTTAAACTGAAACATTTTGCTTTGAAATACCCTTTTGAAATGGCATTTCAAGTGTTGCTTTACAGTGCCAAGTCTTGCTAGGGTAGCTGCTCAACCTGCATGGTGGTCTGCGAAGCTACCTATCACTCCCAGGTGTAACAAGCCATTTATCTACTAATGACTTTGAAAAGATGATACAAAAAGACTAAGGCAGTTACAGTTCTTGTCTTCTTTTTGAAAATTTAACTACTATATCCTTTAAAACAAAGCTCACTTGAATTACACAAAAAATACTAGGTTTAACTTTACATTTACATAATAAGGATAAAGGAGAATAATTCTTAATGTTCATTTCATTCATACTGAATGTTATATTTCACAACTCACAGGAAACATAGTTCTTACAAAAAAGGCAGAATTTGTGTTCAAGTAAGAAAAATTAACACAGTTGCCATTTTCTACTTGACTTCTAGGGTTATTAAATGAGCAACTAAAGAAAGAAACAATACCCATGAAATTTCTCCTGGTATTTCAGGTCACTTTTTAATTTTTATCTTTAGTTATATACATGGTGAAAGACTGAGTTGCAGTGAGGCCAATTAAATGCTCAATTTCTCTTTAGCTGAACCAGGTTCTGAATGACTCAGATTTTAAGTACTTGCTCAAAATACCTTGGCACTAAATCTTTTCTTTCTTAAGGTTCTAGTTCTTTAGTCTCCTCTTTATCCATCAAATTAGTTTTCACACCATCAGATCACACTAAAATAGTACTAGTCCTAATATTTATACTCTTAATGATACAGTTTTCCTTAATTTTTAAAGATACGGTTACTATTGGGCCTGTAATTTTGTAGTGAAATGAGCTCCCCGATCCCTCCGTTTGAATGCCATCTTTCACTTTAAACGAATTTATGGTTAAATACATCTGCAGTGTTTACTCCATAGGAAATGTAAGGCTGCAAGTACCCCACTGGTACTTCACATCAAAATCTGTCCCACAACAATTTCATGTTTGCTTGTGTGACGAGCTGGCTTACCCAGGGAGTCATCCAAACCCAAACTGCCTCAGTTTTCAGTATTGTCATTTGATAAATAAAAACTACATTGCAGTATAGAGCACTAAATCGTGCATCTTGACTAGAACTTGAAGAGAATATCCATCTCATCTTTTTCTGAACCCTTCAGAGAGCAGTTGGGACTGGAAATGAAATAGAGGCTATCTCAAGGTGGTTAGCTTTGTAAGGAACATTGCCCATTTCTTTTTTACTTTAATCTTTTAATCCTACTAATCCCTATTATATACTCTGTTTTTTTCTGTGAGTAAACTGATGCTTCTGCCCCTGCCAAGACACTTTCTCCTCTTTCTTGTTTATTGTTTACTCTGCACTTTTGAATAAAGCATTAGAGCAATGTTTGCAATAAGATTCAGTGGGTTTTGAGGGACCTTGAACTAATCCAAGCTGGAAATTTAAAAGGCATTTTCAACCTAGTAATGAAGTTTTAAAATAATTTCCTTGTGACTGTGATGACTTTGTGGCGGAATTTGAAAATTTACTGAAGGGACTACATGGCAGAATTGTCTGTGATTATAGCCATGAAGTGAAATAGGAATGATTTCCATTAGCAGCAAAATTCCTACACAATCCTAGAAAATGAGTGCCTTATTTGTAATAAAATCAAATATCTATGACTTTATAACTTGATGTGCAAAACAGTGTTTTCCAACTATTTCTAAATGGAGATCGTGAAATAAACTGAAGATGGCTTATTGTTTTTAAATTAAAGCTTGCATACACAAGTTTTATCCCCTGAGGTGGCTGAAATCACAGAATTCAATATTTCTTCAGAGGGAGATCAAATGAAGTGCCTCTTGTTCATCCTCCACTTTTTAACACGGACAAACACAAATGAATTCACTTGATATAATGCCAAATGGCTGTGAAGCTTACAAAGCTATGTTTATCAAGACACATTCAAGACTTCCTAATGGACTTTCTTGCCATAAGACACTTCATCATCTTTATAAATTTATTTTCTGTAGACAAAATTTAATTTGTGGTAGACAAGATTAAAAGGTCATAAACAAAACATTGTCATTCAGTTTGCCCTTTAAAGCGATTTCAAAATATGATATATGATCTGCTTAATTATGTTAGAATTTGGTGTGACCGTATAACTTCTCCACGATACGCCTGTTTAACATGGTAAGCATCACTGATCAGCTTAAAACATGCATCACTGCCACAGTGAGAAGTCTGACAGTATGCAACCACCGTAGCATCCCGGTAAATCACTGAACTAGGTGTGTTAAACATTATCATGAGCTCTCTCGAATCGTAGAACAAATATGAAGAATTAGGAAATACAAACATAAAAATCTTACTGTCACAGGGCATAACACAGTGTGCAGCAGGGAAATAGAGAGAAAGAGAGACCACTTTTTTCCTTCACACAGCCATTTTCCCACCCATCCACTGTCAGCATGTTGGGGATATTTTAAGCATGCAAAGGCTCAAAAAGCAAGTAAGTTCCCAAAAGAAAAGTTCAGAAACAAAAATACTATTTCTGGGTCTGGGAAAAAGAAGAACAAAGAACAGAAACCAGGTAACTGCTTAGTACACAAAGTAGATTTTTTTCCCCTCAATTTTTTTCTCATCTAACATGTTTGTGAAAACAAATGGTGTCCCGCTATATTTTTCACACGCCTATTAGTATGGTGAATGTATTAACATACATCCAAGACTCAGGGAACAAAAAAGAAAGCTATACTGAAAGAAAAACAATTAGTTCTTTTAAAAAGCCCTGAACCTAAAGGTAGGCAACAGTCTAGTAAAATCTTCTCTGTGCCTATTGTAAGTTATTTGCAAATCACCTAGCAGTTTCACAGATGCGTTTTTCTTGAAGATAATGAAAATAACTTGACTTATGGAATGAGTCAATTACCTCAGCTAGTGTCCTTTTCAGTGTTCTTCTAGGACCAGTGATCTTGGCTTTGTAATACAGGAGCATCTGGGTACCTCTCAGTCACATGTTGTAGCCTTAGTGGTCAGGGAAGATCACATTACTATTGGAGATGAAATGCTAATTAACAAAATGCAGAAAATAATAAAGGCAGCAAAGTAGCAGTCAAACTTTTCTTCCAAATTAAACAGGAGTTTACCCAGATTTCTGAAACTTTGAAAATTTATTGGTTTTGGGCGTCTATGAAATTGCACAGCCAAACACAGCAGAATTATCAATGTGTTGTGCTCGTGTCTGACCCTGTGAAACAAGTCAGTGTCTGCAGTCTCTGAAGAATGTTTCACTTAATGGACTAACCATGTCCTCTATATGCCATTCAGGCTGTGCAAAGAGATGTCCTAGTTCAGTCACGACATCTGAGGTGCCCCAAGACAAAATATTTATGATGTTATTTTTACCAAACTTTTTTCCTCAAAATGGTATTTCACCTGTATCTTTTTATTAATCCATATTCTCTTTCGGTGGAGGAGCGAAGAACAGAGAAGCCAGCTACCCATCAGGTGACCTGACTGAATTACTTGTAGTTAAAATTGGGTTATCTTTTTCTTTCAGGTCTTAGCTCCAAAGATGAACCCTATCCTTCAGCAGGGTAGTCACATATAACTTTAGTTTGGTTCTGTGTTTTTTCTGCAAGCAAAACCACAAGCAAGCATTCATTTTTAGATATAAATTATTTTCTTCCCCTCACCATCTTCGTAATGGTTTTGAATGCTTAGTAGATGCTGATTAAGAGCTCTGTTTGACATTGTAATAACTTCAGGAAGGGGACTTATCTGTCCTTGCCAGCCTTCCCACACCAACCCTCTCTTTTTTTTTTTATTTCTTCCAGAGTACATAAGCTGCTTTATTGCAGACTGATCCCAATAAGTGGTTAGTATTTAAGCAAAGACCTCAAAAGTACTTAAGTCTTTTTGAAATAGGTCTCCGATATTCTATTTAACATTTAACCTACAATGAAAAAATGATAGGAACAAAGTTGTTTAGTCCCTTATTGTATTACGGTAAGGATCTGAATGAGTTGAGGTATCAGTTAGTTGCAAAGTGGCTAGACGAAGGTAAGAGTACTTACCAGAAATGACCACTGTTTCTCACTACTCATTGGATTTGAAATATCCCCAATTTTTATTATGCGTAAAACCCTGAACTTTGCCCTGACATTTAAGTAGCAGGAAGCACTTACTAACCTGAGATAATTTTCTGTTCCACTAACATTATCTCCTAAATTTATATTGTTATGAAAGACTGAATATCCACAAAATTAACTTCTTCATCTTCTTCTTACAGAAGACTTAATTTTGTTGCTGTTGGTTTTTACAGCCTGTGTAGCCTGAAGCAGAGATAAAAGGTGGGTAAGGTTTCTTGGTTGTTTGGTTGGGGTTTTTTTGTCACTGCTGGTTTTTGTTTTTGGTTTTTTTTTTTTTTTAAAGGGACATCATTAGACTATATTAAGTCTTTCAGATTGAGTAAACAACATAGGAAAGGCAATTAACTGTTTTTAATGAGCAAAAACTGTAGCAAAACTACCAAAAGCTAAACATCACACAAGGCCTTTGGAGTTCCTCAAATAGTAATATGCTTTACAGTTAAAGTTTGACTTCAGCTTTGTTACAGGACAAAATTAATGCCTGTCCTGATGAGGAGGTAGCTATGCTGCCTGGCTATCCATGCTACAATGGCTTTTTGTTTATCATGCAAGCTAAAAATACATGCAATGCCATCTGGTCATTCAGAATTGTCAAAGGATTGAGAAAACACCAAGATAACACAAGCACTAGTAAGAGTAAACAGATTACACAAAGCACAAGAGAGAAAGAATTAAGTATGTGTATTAACAAGGGTGGGCAATCAGTTCGCATGGAAGAACCTGACAAGGTAACATGGAACCAGTATTTGCATCTAAGTGTAGAACAAGATGCACTGGGTTGTTTGCAACATCCTTGGCTATTTTCATTAGTTAAACACAATAAGGGGAAAACCAGGATGCTGGCGATGCCCATGTTGGCCCAATGCACTCATTCCCTGCAAGCAAACCCTTAACAACCTGCATCAGCAGAGGCTGGCACCCAGTTCACTCTGGCTGGTACAGTGAGCTGGTGTCAGCCATCTGAATGCACACATTATCTGCAGGATCTGACCAAATTAGTATGTTGCTAACTGTGCAAAGTGGTTTACTTCTGATTTCTTCATCTCCCTCTACAACTACCTGAAAGGAGGTTGCAGAGATATGGGCATGTGTCTCTTTAATAAAGTAACAAGCAATAGGACAAAAGGGAATGGCCTCAAGTTGTACCAGAGAAGGGTTAGACTGGTTATTAGGAAGCATTTCTTTCCAGAAGAGGTTGTTGGGCATTGGAACGGGCTGCCCAGGGCAGTGGTGGAGTCCCCATCCCTGAAGGGGTTGAAGAGTCGCACTGACATAGGATCTGGTGGAGTTGGGAACTGTCAGTGTGTTGCACTAGATGATCTTCAAGGTCTTTTTCAACCTTGATGATTCTGTGATTCTTACAAAAAAGAATACAATGATCATCTTATTCAGAAGATACAATAACAGAGACCAAAATATCAAACACTTAATCTCTCCATGAAGAAAGATAATGCTGGCTTCACTGCAAAGGAGAAACTGCCTGTACAGCACTGCTACATGCCAGAGTACTCAACTATAAATCCTTTTTCACTGTCCTAAAATGTCCATCAGGAAAGGTGGCCAATGTAAATAATATGGCAAGGGATGTGTTTCTGAATTAAATAAATATGGTTAATACAGTTATATTATACACCGTACAAGAGATTTAAAAGACTTTTTTCTTGAGGAACAGCACCAAAATTTATTCTTAAAATTATTTTTCTCTTTTACTAAGTTAACTTATTACTGTCTGATATTTGTGACTCCAAATACTCACATGCTTTCTTATATTTATGTAATTTCAAGTGCATTTACATTACTTTAAACAGTAGCACTGTAACATTATCTTTACATAACCCAATATGGAGATATAGTATCTCACATCTCTAGAATTCTAAAAAAGTCATGTCAAGAATTATCTCGTTAAGGCATCACAAATAAGCTATCTTTCTTTCTACTAATAAATACTGCAATCCAGTTCAAACAAATATAAACAACTTAAGATTAGGTAGAAGAAACAACAAAACACCCACTATCAAAGCTGACAAACGATTAGATATAACTTTCCCTTATTATGTCCTTAATCACCTTCCAATTTTACCCAGATCCAAGAACAGTTTTCCTGAGTCACAAAAATCAATATTTCAGAGAGCCCCCAAATTATTCGTAAAAATAGTTATGCAGGCAACATGTCAGCAGTGAATGAGATATGAAAAGAACATGTTTTCAAAGAGCACTAGCAGGGGAAGCTATTCATTTCCCACTGTACTGCACATATCTTATGTCCCAAATTATTCCTGTAGGACAGAATATGAAATAAGGTTCACTTCTATGGACAACACTTTTCTTAAATCCTTTCATAAGCAAAAAACCCTCCCGTAGCATCAATCAGACATAGTTTATTGCCATCAGTAAACAAGTTTACTTCCCATTATATTAAAACTGGTGAAAGAATAATTAAGTCTTTACAAAATATTTTTCCAGCCAAGTTGTGTTTTAAAATTTTTTTGTGTGACTATGTAACAGATGCCTCACCACTGCTGTTTTGTGCCTGCTACTCCACCATGTGGTGTTCGATACACAACCTGCTGAGAGACCAGTCAGCCAGATAGAACCAGCAGAAAAATGGGAACTTCATGAATAAACATTTGCTTAAAAATCACATTATTTCATCATTTTCTCTTTCTACTGTGGTTACTCCACATCTGTAAATTGAACTAGTACCAAGTAAAGCCTACTGCAGTGCTTCAGTTTCCACTGCCATAGAGATTTATACAGGCCCACAATATGCATTTATATAACAGCAGTGTCTCCAGGCTCGCAAACTTCCTATCGAGATCATTATTTCATCCCTTTGGGTGTTCCAATCATCCTCCATTTTTTACCAAGACAAAGCAGGGAAAAAAATGAATAAAAAAGCGGGATAAAAAGAAAAATACTTTCATTTTCAATATTTGGATTTGTTTCTTTACAATGTAGGTTTTCAAGTATCAGCAGGAACAGATTTATGCTAAAAGACAGCATGCATTTCCTCATCACCACAAAATCATTTTTCACAAATTGCTACTGATTGCAGATATCCAATTTGAAACACATTTTAAGAGTCACATTTTACTATGTGCAGAATATGTCTTAAGAATTAGGTGCTACTTTAATATTTAAATGGACATTCAAAAGTACTAGGCACTTCACAATCATGGCCTTAGGCTTTAATCCTTGAACAAAGCAGTCACGCAAAAACAAAATTGTCTCCTCCTCCAGTTCATCTCCTTCTACTTTTTCTTTTCTCTCTATTCCTAAACTCTACGTATATGGCATATATATATAAAAAAACAATATCAGGGGGAAAAAAAATTTTTATATATATATATATCTATATATATATCTATATATATATATATATATATAGATATATCTCCAAAGAGTTATTCTAGTACATTCGGAAAAAGCCAAGGGGTGTAATAACCTGATTATAGAAATAAAATTGCAGTTTTCTTTTGTATTCTTCTCAAGCAGCTGCATACCACAGCAACTTCCCACGACATCCAAAGAAATTCTTGAAATAAGCAGTTGTTCTTTCATCCCATAAAAAGAAAAATTGCTAGAAAATACTGTGTATGTCTATAGCATGCAGAATACTTGATTAAAAGGCTCATTTTAAAGGAATTTTTAACAGTCAGTATTGATTTGAGTACTGATGTACTGTACTATTTTAATAGTTACAACTGATTAAATACTCTGTTTATATACTAACTGCACTATTATCGGGGTTTTTTTTCTTAATTATTTTTATTTTTCGATGCAATTCATTCTTTCTTACCTCCTGTAACTGTACTTCTCTCATCACTCTGCTTGAAATTTCCAAATATAGAATATTAAAAAGTAAACGTAATATGAATTTGCGTAATATTTTTTTGCTGTTAAATCAAACTGTTGATCTGTATTGTTATGTCATTCACTACAATAATTTAAAAATGCAAGGAAGAACACAATTTCACATACATGCTCTGAAAAAAAACCCACAGAAACCTTTGAAAAAGACCATCCCAGATTAATAAGAGTCAGTATTTACATTATCATTATAATTAATATCTATTGGGAAAATATAATTTATGCTTATTACTGCAAGATGGTTTTAGTACATCTCCATCTGAAGTGTCAGATACTGCATAGCAGGAAAAAATAATTTTGTCCACTAGTTTAATCTCAAATGCATTCCAGTCAGAAACACACACACACCTGTCCATCAGCAGAAGACGACTCAGTGGTTTTGAAACAGAGAAGCTTCTTATATTTTGCCTTGATTTTTAATTGTTCTTTGGCCAGAACCCAGTTCGTCTGCAATTCTTCTCTATGTGAAAAATGAAATGCATTCAATAAAGCCCTGTGTGACTTCGGTATAAGGATCTTATAAAAGTGTTTTGATTTTGGATTTACCACTATCTTTCAAAGCTCGTCAGCTCTGGACTTGAATCTTCCATTAAAGAATACTTCCAGTGAAAATAAAATAAATATTATCAGAGGCTGTTGGGATCAAGGAGTGTTGTTTTGTACAAAGCAAAACAGCAGGAAAAGTAGTCCTGAGAACCTTCCCTACCAATTTTGACAGAGGAATTAACCTTGTACAGGATCCATGTTGATGTGACTGGAGTTCCAGAGAGTTCAAGTAAAATACCTAGGTTTAAGTGTCCTCATAGGTGTTTCAAAAGACAAACAAACAAAACTCACACAAAATAAAATCTATCTGACATTTATAGGTACCAAAGATGTGATAGCTAACCTACGTCCTCTGTTCCAGGAAGAAAGTGTTTTCTCCCATGTAATAATCATTAGAGCATCTGGGCATGGAAGGACTTACCTGTGCAACACTGCTTAACTAAAAGTTGTTAAAAATGAAAATTTAATATGTACTTGTATAAACTGATCTTCTTGTAATCAGAAATACCCACAGGCTCACACATTTCTCTATCAGTTACTTTTATGTATCTAGAAGATAAGGAAATCTCAGAAATATTTGCTATCTATATGCATGGCAGGAGACATGCAAAAAATCAAATTCACACTGGGAATGTGCATAGATCTCTTCCCCTTCTTATGCTTCTTTTGAGACAAGTATAGATGACAATTATAGTCTTCCAACAGTCTTCTATCCAATGGCTGTCGTCATCCACACTATAAAGAGATGTGAGAGATGCTAATGAACTAGATGGTCTTCCTGGGGCTAACACAAAGTCTGTCCTTTGTTTCTCAGGAATCCAATTTAAGTAAAAAAAATGTAAAGCCAGATGTCTAACACAACCTGCTCAGTCCCCGAGGCAGCTCCTGAGGGAGATACACATCCTTCAGTTGGACACAGTGTAAAGTATTGAGCCCTCAAGTTATATAGATGAATGCCCTTTTGATCCTTTGCTACCTCTAATACTTGCACTCTTCAGGTCCCAGATACCCCCAACAGTGCATTTTCCACATCTTTCAGTGGCCAGCAGTACAACATGGAAAACCAATTCCAATCACTACTTAGTATGTGACAGTTAGCTACTGCTTTCTTAACACTAAGAAATCCTTCAGAAAATTTACACTAAGGAACAAAGTAGCTCACTCTAAAAAAAACTTTAATCTTTAAATCTTACAGGCTAATAGCCCTAGCTGAGATATGTTGTTTTTTTTTTTTTTTTTTAAGCTTGCTATATTTAGTTTTCTGGTTTAGCCCTTGATTCAAACAGCATTTGGAATATTCTTTTTACAAAGGCTATCCCAAATCCATCTATATGCCCTTAACTAATGAGAAATGTTAAGGTCAAATTCTCTCTCTCCCTGCTAGAACATAAAGGAAAGCCAGACTGAATCTATCATGTTTTAACTAGACATCTACACAGTTTTGGATTCCCTCCAACAGGAGGGCCTGAGAACAGTGGTACTACTGTAACCACTGAGCTTTTCACTCTAAGACCCTGTCACACTGTTTCTCTTGAGAAATGACAGACCTCTCTAAAGAACTTAGTGCTCCTCAGCATTGCTCCTTAAAATCCTGATTTATAGTCTCACTGTTAGACTGGCTCTAGCCATATCTTACCCATTGTTTGATTATCTGTCTGCGCTGGAGCCCTTCTGACCATATCTAGGAAATCCCTGAAAAACAACAACAACAAAAAAAACAAACCACGAAACCAAACAAATAAAAAACCCCACAACCATAAAAAACCAAAACCAAAACAAAAAAAACAACCAACCAACCAACACCAGCTAGAGATAAGCCAGCTTCCCAGCACTCAAATACACCGTTTTATACAGCAGCACCACTGATCCACTTGGAAAGGGCAGAAGAGTTCACATAAGCCTATTCTGAAAACACACCTTCCCACACAAAAGATGTCATGCTACTCCCAAGAAATCATATTGTTCCATAACAAAATATTTTATTTAGTAACTGGGCTTGCTCTGTACATTAGATTTAAGGTCTAAAACCACCACTTTACTGCCACTAAAAAAACCCCACTTCTTGAACACAATGAAGTTCTGGTTTAGGAAATGCAAATTGTTACACCAGCTGCATAAAGCTCTATTTTATTTACTAACCAATCAGTAAGATCAGTCCAGCAAATAGGTATTGCCACACATACATGAAAAATTCAGTGAAGTATAATGCCTCTCCATGGGATGGGATTGTTGCATGGAGTGTAACTATCCTAAGGGCATGAAGTTCGTGAGAGAATAAAAGAAAGTTATTTTCCAAGGAAAGCTTTAGAAGTAGAGCTTCCAAGACCTAATGTTCTGTAGAAATAGATACAATGGTAGAAGCTCCCTGTGGTGGTTACTTTCTTTGCTCTTTTTACTACATTCTTTTTAAGATCTTCCTATAGAATTCATTTTTGGCTGACACGCTGGAGCAAAATTCATAGTTGGGGAGTTCCAGGTTGGGAGGAAGGTTATCAAATTGCCATTGATCAGTTTGCTTGCTAATCTACCTTTCCACTCCAAATTTTTTCTTTTTTTTTTAGCTCAGCAGCAGGGAAAGAATGGAGTCAGAGGAGAAACGGGGAGACAGAGGAACCAACCCCATCAGTGAGTAGCAAAGGGAAATATTAGCTTCAGCAGAAGAAGAAATAGAGGTCACAAAGAAGAGCAAAACACAGGCACAACAGCAAGACAATCCCTTAGAACTCTAGCAGGAAAAAATTGCAATGAAGAAGGGGAGAAGCTCAAGGGCAATGAGGTGAAACTCAGAGGAAGTGGAACAAACAGAGATGGATATCACAGAGGTAAAGAATCAAGGGAGGTGGAAAGACACACATTTTATAATACATCTGTCTTTGCTGCAAAGATGTGACTTAAACTCATGAGAAAATGCCTCTGTTTCTATAGACTACCCATCTCGGGTACTGCAAAGGTCACGCTGAATGAATATGCCTGAAAATAATCCATGCCATAGTATAATGACACAGTAAATACAGATTTAGGGACAGATTAAGATTATGTCAACTAAATGACTGCAAGCACTAGCCTAAGTGCATTTCAAATTTGTTCAAACATTGTGAAGACTAGCTTTATTATATCAGCTTTTATATCACAGTCTGTCTGTTCTACTCTAATTCTATGCCCATTTATCTACCTCCTATATCCAACACAGAAGTGATAAACCAGCATGAATCCTAATCATATATTCTACCTAACTGAACAGAAATCCTGTCACGTATTCATGTATAGTCTGGATCAAATCTGTACTGCCTGGGGATCCAAGAGTGCACAGTCTAAACATTAAGGAGTTTTGGCCCAAGTTCAGTGCTACAAAATGACAGTTCGATTAACAGTGTTGGCTTTTTCATCTTATCTTTGAAAAAACAAAGAGATTAGTATGACATGATTCAAAAGACATGCATGCACTGAATTTTTTTCCTATAGGCCAAATGTACATGAATGCATAGCAAGGTTATTATATAAACAAGGTTTGTTTATTTTTAAATATATGTGTGTAGTAAAGAACCAAACTGACTATTAACAACATGGTTTTGAACTGAAGTATTTTTTCAATTTTTAATTACTGATAAGAGCAAAGAGACATCCTTATGGCATTTGGTATTATTTATGTACAAAATTATATAAGACCATGCAGGAATATTTGTTTTGAGTGACAATTCTCACAGTGTAATTAGTAAAGAAAATTTCTGTCAGAGACAGACACTTTACTTAAGTTTTCAAAACAAAGATAAAGGGCTGATGAATTTTTTGCCTTTCAGAATTCACACAGCATGCAGGACCATGGAGAAACAGAGCCATGAATGGTTATTATGCAAAAATTCAAGTCTCAAATCTGTCTACAAATGATTCAACAAACTATTTGGTATGAGAAAAAATCAAAGATTAATGGTGCAAACTAAGACACCCTGAAGACTGTTAACCTTCATGAAAAAATCTGGAGTAAATCCAAAGAATTAAACTTGCCCGTGCCAGTATGAAAATTTGTGTGGAACCTTTCAAGTTCCTAAAATAGTTCTGAAGTAGAGCTTGGGTCATCTCCATTGTTAAGATTTAGATAGGCAGGATTAGAGGGAGAGGATTTTGGTTGCTAACCATTATGCATATATATATATATATATATATATATATATATATATATATACACACACACATACACACATATACTAAGGCATATTACTTACCAGGTTCAAAAAAACTGACTTCAAGATACATTTGTGTATCAGATGCATCTACTCCCTTCTGTCTCCACCACAGAACTGAGAAGACACAGGGCAACCTTAACGCCATTGTAGTAATGAAAAGCTACCCTTGCTGCGTGATAATTAGTAATAGTGTTTGGTTCAACGAGGATATAATTAAAATTTCAAATGCAAGCATTATAAATTACTATAACTTTGGGATTATAAATCTCTGTAGTGTTTTCTAATGAAAATAAATTGAATTGACATTGTTTCTGAAGGAGCTGACTCATTTCACCTTCACTCTTAGCATCTGATTAAGCTCTCTCACTCCGTCTTTTGGAAACATTTTAAACCTCTTCCTAGATAACATGAGTTTAGTAATGTCCACTGTCATAAAGCAAGAAAAAAAATCCATAAATATTGGATATACGCACAACTTAACTATTCGTGGAGATTTAGTAACTTTACATTAAAGATTGAAATAATTACTTTAGACTTCATGGATACATGAATATTCCTATTATGCTACTTGATCATCCCTAAAATTGGAACTTTAAGAGGTCCTCATCACAAGAACCTGGTCTAGTTTGATTAAAAGAGCTACAGCCAGTTTCTGTCATAAAACACAAACAACAGAAGTGCAGTAAAACAGACATAGGGACTCAGTCTAAATATTAACCAGAAGACAAAGTACATTTAAATTATAACAATATTAAAGTGTAATGGCATCTACCTTCTCAAAGAAAAAAAAAGAAATGGATGTCCAAGAATTCAATATAGTACAAATACTTTGTTCTGAAATGTTTGATTGAATGGGAATGTGCTTTACCCATTTCTATGTCAAACCCAGGGTGAATTTCACCAACCTCACATTCCATTTTGTCTGAGCAGGGATTATTTTAAGTCTTAAACAACCTTAAATCTTCATATCTGCATGCATGGGAAGAACATGTGTTCAAGTTGCTACAAATATTTTTTAATTTTCAAAGCTTGTTATGGGCATAATTTAGAATAACCCCCACCCGAAGAACAATGTCTTCTAAGTAATTCAACATAGAAAATGAAACTTGAAGCATATTTTGCTTCTGGGGAAGCAAATTCAGTACCTATTAACAGGGGGTTACCAGCCTAGGAACAGTTTCAAGTCATGAGGTTCAAGTTGTAAGAGAGGCAGAAGAGTATAACCCTCCCTGACCTGCCAAGATCTTAGCTCATCTTAGAGGTCCTCATCTGTTTGCAGTTGACCCAAACTACAGCTATTTTTTGAAATGGCTTAAAACTCCTCCCCATTAACTTTGCAATAGAACGTACATATTTATCTTGAGATGTAGTACAGTGTCCTAGACTTGATAGTGCATATTGTATGCTCAGTGTCTACTCACGAAGATGTTTGAAAAGGTCAAGATGATACATTTCTGAAGATGCTGAAGGCTTTAACAGAAAATGCATTTTTCTTAGCCTGAGATAAAAGAAATGTAGAAGGAACAAACGCAGGAAAAAACACCAAAAAAGTCTCATTAAACTACCAATAGCCTCTGCCTCTATGTGTGCAGGTGCTTGCTGAGTCAGAAGAGTGAGACCGCTTAACTCAGAAGAGCCAGACTGGAACTTAACCACTAGACAAGTACTAAATTAAACGCAGGCTTCAAAGCACAAGCCTCAAGAGAACCCAAAACATTGATTTTCAAAGAACTTAGGTTTTTTTCTTCTCTGAGAAACTGTTTTGTTGTTCAGCAGCTATAACCTTGTGAGTCACAGACTTACAAAATCTGAATCAAATGCATCTCACGTGTATGGTGTCATTATTTGGAGATTATTTTGATACTAAGTACTAAATTTGTACCACAATTTGTCAAAATACTTTAACATAGATACCTATAAACCAAGTAAAAAGTGGAACTATCATTCAGTAAAAGCATTGTGAGGTGATCAGAGAAATGTTTGTAGACTGCTCTGTATTCAAGACTGATCGATCCCCAACACTAAAGACGTAGAGCAGTTACAAGTTACAAGTCAGAGAGAAAGCGTGTGCATTGGTGCACGTGTGTGTGTGTGTATATATATATGTGTATATATATATATATATACACACACACACACAGAAAATTCTATATAAAAATATTTAATAAATATGGATGGCTAAAGCAATAAATATAATAATCCTGTGAAAATTCACAAAGCCCCTATAATTTTATGACAAACTGACATTCCTGTTGCCTGTGTTTTGCAAAAGTTACTTTAATTAGGAAAGGAAGAACTTTAGTGACAAATCAGGCTATCATACATGGAACATATTCTATGGAACAACCTTGAATTTTAGGGAAAATTAGACAGAACTAGCAACAGACACTCAAATAAAAAAAAAAAAAAACCAACACCACAACAAAAAACAAAAACAAAAAACCCACATGTATTTTCTGTCCTAAAACAGACAAATATAGGACTCCAGTTTTGATCAAGAAGGCAAAACAGAAGGCTATGCAAAATTTGAGCTATGATGTAAGGAAAAAGTGGAAAAATATTTCAACCATTATTCATTTTTTACACTGCAAGCAAAATATTTTTGCTAAAGAAATATTGCACCCAAGAGTCTGTACTATATATTTTAGCATGAAAGGAAGGATATATAAGGATGTGAAAGAAATCTTAAGCTAAGCAACTAAGCTATCCCGAAGCCTTTAAGAACACTTTCTCCTATATAACTGAAGTAAGTAATAGCAACTAAAGGTTATTCCAAGATATAAATCCTGCCATATGGTTGAAAAAATATCTTTCTCTGCACATGAACCCAAGCATATATTTCACTTTAAGTTTGATCTTGTAACTGCTTCCTGTTCCTCTGGTCTACTTTAAAAAAAAAAAAAAAAAAAAATTAAAGAGAATAAACCTGTATTCAAGCAGAACATGGCTATATAAACTGTCCCCCCCTGCCAAAAAAAACCTTCAAAATTTGAACTACAGTAAGAGGCGGGAAACTCTCATGAGATTTACCATTATTAAAAAATAAAAGAAATCTGGAAAATGGATATGCTTTACACATAATCAACTCGATACATAATATACCAAAACATCTAATTACTGGAATTGGAAAGAGGCATGAGATATGACAGGCAATAACCCATTCTGATTTTCAACACTAAGATGCTGTTCTTCAAGTAAATTTGCAACCCAAAATTCAGAACGGAAATAGCAGGCCTGCAAACTGACGTCCCTAACAGTTCCCATGCACAGAGATATCAAAATGTGAAAGACATAAAACTACAACTATGCTTGGAGGGCAGCATCATTAGTTCTTGTCTGTTGTTTTTCAGCTGCAGAACAAACTTTTGATCTTTGACACAGTTTAACAGCAGCAGAATATCAACAACCATTTTAATCAATCTGCTGCTAAAAGAAGCAATTCCATCATTCACAACAGAGCCACCTCCTTTCTTGTGGTGAATCAAAATAGCAAGTGATCTGAGTTTAAGAACAATAACAAGAAGTTGATTCCATCAAATTCACTGTGCGGCCATATGCATTTGTGCTGGCACATAGGAAGAAATGTAGAAGGCTGTACCAACCTCTTCACTGGAAATGCAACTGCTAGAGTTAAACAGCAGTGTAAATCACCCTGGTGCAGATTCCTGTTTCACACTCACTACTAAGCAGAACAGAAAAAAAAAAAAAACTACAAGTGTTTATCAAAATTAAAAGTGAAAAGACTTTAAGATTCACGTATCACTGCTTTTAAGCTGCACTAGCACAGTACTATTGTTAGCATAGCTATTACTACATATAAACAAGAACACATTTTTATTTTATACTGTCATCCTATTCTAGGGTAAGCAAAGCTTTTACATACTTCTGATCTTCTTCCTTACCTAACTTTTTCCATTTTCTATTCTAATTACATGCCTGCAGATTAAATAAACATAGGCTAACATACACGAGTCACGCACACAAAATTTAAAAATGGCCAATTTCAGAAGCTGAGCAGCATGCTGGGACAGCAAAGGTGCATTAATTGTTCCCACCACTAATGAAACATAAGCAGTCTAATAAATCACCAGAAATATTAATTTCCAGAAGGTTCTTTTCTGCAAAGTATAGTCACACACATAAAATCTTAGGATACCAGAAGAAAAATAGGCTTGTCTCACAGACCAAGCCACAGAACTTGCTGATACCTGTAAGCATAGGCAAGCCTTAAATGGAATCAGACAAGTGATTCTCTACTTTGAGAAGGTGCTACTAATGGTCTGTCACAGGAATCAGGACTGAACGAAGATGGGACTAGAAAAGGTTCAGACAGAAACAATAAAATAAGCAATTTCCGATCTATTATGTGGAAAGATTTGATCAAACCCAGGACTGTGTATTTCTTCAAACACTTTGTCTGCTCTGACAGTTTAAAAAACAAAACCCAAAAAAACCCCAAAAATGAGCCAAAAACCCCAAACATTACAATTTTTCACATGGCTTTAGCACTTTATGAAATTTTATAGACAAACACAGCATTCTATGAACCTTTTTTAATGTAAGTTCAAAATACAGAGGATGCAATGAAATCTTCCCAGTTGTACATGCTTTAATTCAACTTTGTAAAATGACATGTCTTTGTGCATTCAGTATTCTGCACTGTAATTACTAGACTACAAACTGCTTATAGCTCTGTGTGGTAGCATGGAACACTCCATCATCCTGGCATCCCACAGGAAAAAATTGCAGCAACAGACTCTTGTCCAGCTGATTCTCCAAAAGCTGCCATAACATCTTTTGTTGTGAGCACCAGAGTAATTTAGTAGATTTGGCAGACGTTCAGAAAAGCCCCAGATGTCTTAATGCATCTGATGTTGAACCCCAGAAGGAAAGAAAAAATAAATAAGGG
>NW_020799100.1:17780406-17821710 GCF_003259725.1 Athene cunicularia | reverse complement strand
GGGGGGGGCACACACAGACGGATGGACATGGGCAACAACACACGGACAACAGAATCCCCCTGAAGACAACAAGGCAAATAACTTGCCAAGTAAGGACGATGGGAAGACAGAGATCCCTCTGCTCTTCTAAAACCAGATTTCCCTCTAACAGCATCACTGATTGTTTCATTGTATTTAAAAGAAAAACATTACTGAAACGTAATAAACAAACATTTCAAGCAAATTTGGCAAGTCATCCTAAAGCTTATGCATGGGTGTCCTATAAGGGAGCCATAAAAGATTATGTAGGAAGTGCACTAAGAATTGTGAGGCAACATATGCAAAGATGATAAATATTTCTCTCTATTGTTGGAAAGGTCTTCCCTACCTCATTCTCATTTTAAGCAAGAATTTCAAAACAATTGAAACTTTATTAAAGGATTAGTTTCTAAAGGACTAAGTCACTGTTCAAATCTGATTTACAGTAAAGACTAATGAGACATGAAGGAGAAATAATAATTTTTTCCTCAAAACTTTTCAATGGAATTTAAAATAAATACTGCTGGTCAAGGAAACACACAACCCAAAATAAATAAAACTATCTCTTTGCAAGAAAAAGCACTCTACACTTCCATTATGATCTTGTTTTCTCTGGAAAATTAGATTTCTCACACTATGCACATATCCCTTCCTAAAAGCAAGAATATTTCAGAAACTTCAAGAATGTCAAATAGTTAAAAAAAAAAAAACAACCACAAATTCACTAAAATAGGTACATCATCTTCCACAGAAATAGTCTTTTTCAGAGAAAAGCACTATATCATTACCTGCCCCAAAATTCTCTATCTCCTGTGCTATACTTAGCTTTCCACAAAACTCATTGAAATAAGATTTATTCTTATGACAAAATGGAACAAATTATTAACACTGACAGACTGCAAAAATTGTTTAGCTTTCTACCAATGTATACTTTAACAGCAAGATGGATCACTGCAGCTACAAGTGGTGAAACGTGAAAGAATAGCTGTTCTATGTGAAGCAAAGTGAAACACTAAAAAAATCATTTTTCCAGGAAACAATAAACCATCAAGAAAGGTTAACTGCTGTTTAGCGTTTATACTTATAAAAGGTATACTAATGTCATCATCTAAAAGCCTGCCTCAACTGATCCAGTAGCCTCTCCTAAGTGATCGTGAACTTTCCGTTAAAGGTACTCAAACCAAAACAAATTATCTAAATAACTAAACCAAAACTACAAGTCTTTATGGTTATAGAGCCCTCTTTTCTGTTCTTAGTAACGACTAAGGGAGATGAATGTTGCTGCACAGGCAGGTAGCTCATTTGGACTCTGCAGATAAACTACAGTACCAGGGCACTGCAATAATTTGTGATCAGCACTCCTCAGTGCGACATTATTTTGAACTATACATTTACAGCCCACACCTAGAAATCAGAATATGCTACGTATCATACCAAAGCTGTGCCAGAAGGACATTTTTTTCTGGAGAGAAATTAGAAGGCCTCACAAAAGATTCTCCTTAGAACCAGTTTAGCAGCTTAGTTTTTCCATCCAGCTCATACTGCCAGAGAATTGCATTAGTGGATCCAGCCCCGTCAGGCACTTCCCTTCACCATAGTGAGTATTTCGGTACAGTGGTTTGCTCTACACTGATACTCGTGAAGACACAATCTCTTTACTGCAGTTCTGCTTCTTCCATGAGAAAGATGCAAAAAAAAAATTACTATGAAAGCTTCTGGACACCTGCTCGAATTTTCTGCCATTGTACTTCAATTTCATTTTTCTTGTTGCTACAGGCCATGAAAATATCCTTGGAAATTAACACCTACAGACAACACTTCTACACAATTTCTACTACTCAGCCATACTGCGTATCTCGTACCATCAACAGAAAAATACTTTTACATTAGTTTTTAATTTTCTCAAGGTCTAGGTGTAGTTTCAAAGCACATGTTTTCATTTAATAGTTGTGGAAAATGTTAACATAGTCAAAAGCAGTATGATTGGTATGTGCTTTTTAAAGTAAAGGGGTATATAGCCAATAATAAACTTCAAACTGAGAGAATATATATGTGTGTGTGTTGGGAGGGATTATATAGATTACATATAAAATGTGTGTAAATATAAATACATATAAATGCGTGTAAACAGAAGCTGTAAATCAGAGAACAACAAAGTTCTGGCATATTATTTAATGTTGAAGCCTCCACTGACATAGGGTCTAGGTAAATTTTATTATTATGCCAGACTGCTTTTTAAACTCTTTTGAAAACATTTGTAATTTTAGGCCTATCCATTCGCAGTGCTTGGCAGAGTTGCACACACTGGCAACCTAGTGGCACCCCAGCCACCCGGGAGCACCGCAGCAGAGGGCTGGCAAGCAGATGTGAGGCTGTCATGTATGACACGGGAGCCTGGCAGCTTCAGGCATGGTGATGCAGAGGCTGCAGTGAGCGAAGTGGGAAGGTGTTCAAGTGCTCTTTCAGGAAGCAAGTGCAGGGCAATTCCATATTCTCATATAGAGCCTCCAATCCCGGGAAATCATCACTACTTCATGTTAGCCAGTGTTGTAACATTCTCGAAACACTTAGTAAATGAAAGGAAGTGCACTAATTGCCAAGTTATTGCGATCCCTTCCTTCTATATGAATGTTTTTTCTCTGTCAGAAAATGCAATACTAACATTGTAAGATATTCTGGTTCTCTAAAGCAAGAGGGAGAGAGCTTTAATATACACTCTGAAAAAATAAATTAAAAAGAATATCCAGAAGCACAGAGAAAGGAAAAGTGAACAACAAGATTTACAAATACAAACAAAACCAGGTGCTGTGAAAGAACCTTAAAATATACAGGATAATAGTGAGAGTATGAAGAAATCCCTTCTATAACTGATATTTCAAGGTAATTCGGCCTAAAGTCTTTTGGACTTATCTATGTCCATTTATATTTAGGTGTCTTAGTCTTTTAGAATTAGATAATGATAATTTCAATATATTTCAATATACCAAGTATGGAATATTGGATTCCTAACAGTTTGAAACCTTTAACATTTATGGACCGCACAAAGTCAGTAATAGACAAAACTAGCCACTTACTAGAAGGGATTGCTAAGAAAATCCCTTCAACTGTGTGGCTCAAAAAGAAGAAGCACTTATCTACATATGTAAACCCTAGGAAAATTTACTAAGACTATTTACATTTACTTCTTGTCCATCTGCTAAAATAACATGCTCCTTTTCCAGATTTTGATTATTTTTTTACCAATATTATTTTAACCTCTTACACAGCAGTTGTTTCTTCATTACATAAGAAAACAGATAACTCTTCAAAAGTTCAGAAACACAAAACTTTCTTATGTAATCTTGGAAAGAAGAAAAGTGTAAAAGAAGGCATCATAAATATTTCAGATTTTAAAACTGAATTTCATTAGATGCTCTTATAAATCGAAAGCCAGCTATAGGTTCTGAAGCTTTAATAAAACAAAACAAAAATGAAAAACCAACACAAAGAACACAAAACAAACCAAAACCAAATCAAATAACTTATTTTACTCTAGTAGTAGAGAAGTTAGTAATTGACCTCCAGATCAACTCAGGCTTTAAGAGCACTTAGAGTTTTTCTTCTCAGAATAAACTGACACAAATGCTTATTTTTGCTGATGATCAGTGCCCATCAATAAGGTGCTTTTGGTACACAGACCAATTTTTTCACTTCCTAGCAATTAATATAATTTCTGGTTCACAGCCACTGCAAATGTTCATTAGAGAAAATGGCTGGTTAATATAACTGACTGGTCAATGAGATATCACTTTTAATACTCAGGCATTTTATTTCTTTTTTAGATAATTTTTATCCAGGTTTACAGAAGTATTGAGCAATAAGGAATGATAGAATCACTGACAAATGACACATTTCTAGGACATGCTTTTACTTTCTAAGAAACCAAACCGCAGGCCTGAAGGGAAGGAAGGATTCTTTTCAGACAGAAACTTCCCTATTTTATCTTCTTTTTCTCAGAAGTATTTTACCTTTTCTTCCTGCACCCTGCAGAAAATTAAGCCATAAATCCTGATTTTATTGGATATAAGTAGAAGGGTATGTGGAATTGCAAATGTGTTTCTATGAGCAACACGGATTTTAGGCTGAAGCCATCACAGCAAAATGGCAAGAGTAGCAGTCTCTGTTCCATGCCTGCAGACACACAGCTCTAACTTTCTGGTGTTAGAAAAATCAGTACGATTAATCTATTTACTACCAAACACCTAGTATGTCAGTTCTGAGAGCTATTTCATATTCTTACCTTAGCAGTCAGTTTTACATGACCAAAACACTCAAACACTGAGGGGTACTTCAGAATTACTCCCGTGAGCCCTTCAGAGGCCTCTGCACAAACTAAGAGTTCCCTCTCCCCTCTTATTACTTCACCTTTTCTTCAAGAAAGCAAAAAATCATATTATCAAATTCCAAAAAAATACAGCACAGGAGATTTATTTGCCAAGCTTCTGAACTTCCTAAATATATATTTATGCTACTAAAAAATTTTATGTAGACTGGAAAAGGAATGTGAATAGAAAGTACATAAATATGAATAAAACCAAACATTAAAACTAGAAATGAAGACAAGTATCTCTCTATAAACATTATTTAAAAAGTAATCACCTTATGCTGTTCTATAAATCTGATTTTCTTCCTTTTTATTTAATTTTTGATGTAAATTAGTTTGCTTCTGAAGATTCTGGGCAAAAGTATTTTTATTATATTAAATTTCTCTGCAACCCACCCTCCTCCCCAGTTTTAAGGTATACACATCATCATGAAATAGAGTATGTGCCTTCCAAAACAACCAGAGACTTCAAAAATTTATCAAAAACTGAACAGGCTACAGTCAGTCAAGCTTTTATTTCACATAGAAGAAATGTTTGTGTAGGTCAGTGTCTGAATCACGGGAGAATTAAACTATCCATATATACATACAAGGAGCATTTATAAACTTGTAAATACATCACTCTATGAAAGACATTTAAGACAAATAAGGTACAATTCCTAAAAGATTGCTCTAGCAAACTTCTTTCAACTGTACCATGTGAAGAGGAGGCCCAGAAATTGTGCAGTGTCTTATTTAATACTAATTAAGAGACCTCAACCATTTCATCCCTGCACAGAAAATGCAGAACAGGTGATAGAACATGTCTGAGTACACCAGGTTGTCTTCTGAAATAAAGCTGGTTGATCCCTGGACTGTATATGCAGTAGATTTGAATGACATCCCACTAAAATGCTTTGCTAACGAAAACCATTCCAGAAATCTTACTAATGAAATCTCCTAAGGTAACAGCCAATCAACCCATTTTTTACAAATGCACATTTTTTTTGAAATAGGTTCAACCACAGCAGTATTAGAATACAGTAAATAGTGTTCCTTGATTGCAAAAAGGCAAATTGAAGTGGCAGACTAGAGTATGAGCTGCTTTGTAATAGAATAACAGAAAGGCAATGTCAGGCACACAGAGCAACATACACACATTAAATTATTTCTGTAACACAATCAGTAATAGCTGTACAGAAAACAGCTACAAACAACTGTGGTGACAGTCCATAAATTTAAATAAAATCCCACCTACCTCCCACCCTGCCCAAAACAGGAATTTCCTTCCAAAATATGACCTTGACCATAAAGAGTAGGACTCCGCTCACAGCTTCTTAAGTATGACAAGCAAAGATGTATTAACTAATCAGAAATACAAACATACTCTCAGATATATGGGGTTTGGTTTGTTTGTTTTTTTTTTTTTTTAAAAAAAAACAGCGTTACTGCTTGTAAAAGTGGATAAAAGCAGCGTGACCTGGAAGTACCACTGAGCAGAACAGGACTCTATTTGGCATTCCTGAGCAGCTCAGCTCTTTCTCAGAATAGGCAAAGATTAGTACTGACACATAATCTTTAATCTGGAGTGCCTTTATGTTTTATTAATGTAGATATGCATCATAGTAAGGAAAACGTAACTTGTTGTCCAGGTCAATGTTTCAGCACTAAGCAATCAGAATTTGAGCACAAGCGTAGAGCTAAATCCATTTTCACATTTAACAATCAATCCAAAGTAATAAATTAGCAGGGAAGCATCTTTAGAATCATAAATATTAAAAAAAAAAAAGCCTGCTAAAAATGATCCAACATTCAAAGAAATCTGCAGGACTGCTGATTAGAGGACAAGGATGTGTAAGCACAGTACAAAATGTGATTAATTTCACAGTAGTTAACACAATATGCAAGTTAATGCATCACACAGAGATCACCAGTGTATAAAAAAAAAAATGTTGCTGAAGTTCTCTATGTATTAAGAAAATGCAAGACACAAAAGAAGTATTGAGCATTTTAACCAAAACTTAGATTGCTTTTGTATCACGTCTTTTTCTCCAAATGATCACACTTCTAATGTGGTTTTAAATAGCTATCATATAAAAAAATTATTTTACAAGGTTAGAAGTCACCCTGTACCCCTGTAATTTCTTTAATTACAACACCGTGTAGGAAAACAGAATTTGAAATATCTATGTAAGATAACTCTGCTAGAGAAATTCTTGGATATACTCTTCATAATACATACACAGACAAATTTAAAAGAGAAGTTCTGGCTATTACTCACAGGTTGGGCTTTATAGGGCAGCACTGCTTCCCATTACATCCTTCCTGTCCTGAATAGTTCCTGGGTACCTTCTAGGATGCTGCTAGGAAACAGGTGAAACACCTACTGAATTTCTTCATTCATGGAAGATAAATTTGAGTAAAGGTGTGAGGAAGAGTTTTAGGATTGTCTGGAAATAAATACAAGTCTGACAGGCCTTTGCCCAGCAAAGATTTATTTACCTCTTGCACTTGCAGAACATTCAGCTACTCACTACTAAGAAACAAGCAGCTATGATGCAAGATTTATGCAGCAATAACAAGAGGATTTGTTAGTGTGATTCTGATTATTCTGTAATGAAAGTCTAATGAAACTAATAAAGCTTTATCACAACCTGCAGGGATCTTACCAGAAGCCAGACAGAATATTTGAATTAGGTTGTGGGAGGTCTTCAGAAAGTCAAGAGAGGAGCAGGTGCTAAACAAAGAAAGACTTGGAAACCTACAGCCAAGAATATGTAATGATAGGCTGCAGTGGCAGTTAAGCAGAAAACAGTATTTATGTTGGTGTCTTTTGGTTCAGGATGGGTTTCGGTGCTAGAAATATCTCCCATATGTAAGTTTCCAAAAGGCATTGTGAACTTTTAGAAGAATTTGACAACTCCTCTGTATGTTGACTCTGGATGATATTCTTTCTTCACAAGAGTTTGATATTAACAGGGAAGGCAGGTCAAGATTTTTAATTCCTATTAAAGAATCACATCTATTGCATTGGTATTACTAAATGAATTCATCTGATGTCTCTAATTTGCCCATAATTTCTGTTTTTCACCACATATTGTTTATTGGTCTGTTCTGGATTCTGTCTACCTCTGTATGCAACACAGACCATCCTTTTCAACTACTGCAAATCCACTAATACATGAATAACAGTACCACCACTTTTCATTATCCAGTCATTAAAAAGCTGCTGTTTAGCATTCAAGTGTTCTTAAGATGACATTGTAGAGTGTTTTCTGAGAGATTCAAACCAATGTCATAACAACACTACATTTCTTTTGTTCTCTTACACTTCACAGCTCTTACTGTGAAACAGATGACCGCTTCCTGTTTTCAGGTCTCCAGTCAACAGCTTACTTGCAACTCCTGAAACAACTGTGAAAGTCCACTACTGTTCAAAACTTACTTCACAAAGGGAAGATTAGTGTTTATGAACCCATAGAAAAACTGTAAATACAAGTCCCGGATTCCTCCCTTACCAAGTTCACATTGGTCTCTGAGGAAGTCCATCAAGCCACTCTTGAAAGCCTAGAAAACCAGCTGATGCTCTGCAGCGTGGTACTGCCTTCATCCGTTCTGCTCGCCCCTTGCAGGGCCAGGGGAGTTGCAGTACTAATGCAACAAGCTGGTTTGTTAGAAGATCCACCCAGAAGAAGAACCCAGTCCTAACTGCAGTACTAATGCAACAAGCTAGTTTGTTAGAAGAACCATCCAGAAGAACTCTAGAAGAACCACCCAAGTGCTTCTAACATACCTTCTACTCTTCAAGCTGCTACAGCACCAGCTTACTCATCTTTGGCTCTGATCTTCCTACAAACACTTCCCACTTCAAATTTCAGTTGCTATCATGAGCAGTGAAACATAACATACTCAGCCAGGATGTTCGCCCATAACTGAAGTTCGCAAATAACTTTACAAGGGCTAATAAAAACACTTACTCTCTGTTGCACCAGAGAACCACATATGCTCTAAAAACTGTAAACAAAATGTTTTTAATAATAATAGCTGTATTTCTTCCTTCTGCATGCTGCTGAGTCATGCCATTTAAAGATACACGTATTATGACATGTTCAGTAGAAAGCAGTTGGGAATCAGTCATCTTAAATTTGTTAACCATCCCTTTTAATTTGTCTCAGTGAAGAGCCAGTAATGAGCTACACATGCATATACTTAGTAATTTTAAATAAAAATAGACTGATGAAAATCTAAGATTCAATGAAATACTTATTCTCATCTGAAGCAACAGAAAGAAGGTAAAACATTTTAACTCATGGTGAACAAGTGATTGCCTGAAGTTATCAAAGTGTATCTAAAAAAATGAAGCAATCCTTAGTTTAAGAGCAGCCAAGTGCTCTCCTGGACAGGGAAGATCATATTTCAGGATAAAACACTGAAACCATCTAAACTCTGAAGAATACTTTGAAGGGGAAAACCACCTGTGAGAGCTGATATCCTCTGTGAAGAAAGGAAATCTAGAAGAATGTTCTGAGGATCTTGAAGCACAGTCTCTAAAAGCCATCCTTCTCTGATGGCAGCAGCTCAAGGGAAATGCTGCCTTACGTGTGAATTCCTTAGAAAGGCTTCCACATTGCATCTTTCCAACAGATGCAAATTGAGGTGCACAAGGTGCACTGAAGGCCGAGTTGTCACTGTGTCAGCCCACTTCTGATATAACCTCAGTCTAAGTAGTTCAAGCACGGCCCCCTTCATTTCATCACCCATATCTTACATAAACTTGTAAACTGCAAGTCTGGGGTGGTTT
This sequence comes from Athene cunicularia, assembly GCF_003259725.1. Classification (NCBI taxonomy): domain Eukaryota; kingdom Metazoa; phylum Chordata; class Aves; order Strigiformes; family Strigidae; genus Athene; species Athene cunicularia. The sequence goes on along the minus strand of NW_020799100.1, from coordinate 17,812,549 downwards.
TTTACAGCTTAAACAAATGTTAACTCTGAGGCTAATCAAGTTTGCAAAATCAGAGCATTGTGTTCCTCAATAAACATTTCATTTGTGTAGCCTATTTTCTGCTGTAACAGATGGGCCCTATTTCACATACACTGGCCAGAGTTGATGCAACAACCAATGGTAAGCAAAATTCTCTCTAAGAACATGCCACAGTCACTTATTAATGCACTGTGTTCTGTTCCCAGAAACAGTCTTTAGCAAGGCTGAAAAAAACATTAGTGACCTGAAAGCAAATAATTTAAAAACACCTTTAAAGTTTAAATAACATAATTTATATTTAAAATTGTTTAATGATTAAGTACTTATTAAGCAAATAATTAAAAAAATCATTAAAAATGTTTGTACTGCATTCCATAGTCTGTCTCTAGCCCAAAGACTGCTAGTTTTTTATTGCTTTGAGGTTATCTTCATTTAAGAATAATGTTAATCTCAGAGAAGATGAAAAATGAAAACCACTGGACCACATATTAGTGCATTTCCCATAGATGGTTGTGGTTAGGGTGATTTTTGTTTCTTCTTTTTATAAGTTTGGTTGGTTGGGGTTTTTCTGCAGTGGCACAATACTTCCCTCTAGCACCATCTGCCATAGACAACTACTGGTTGCCAACATCCAGTCTGAAGCCTTTACCTGAAATGCACATCTCTGAAGTACACTAGGTCAAGCAATAGTCATTTGCCTGCTAGACAACTGTTGAGAACAAGAGAAAAGCAGCTCAGGTCCTGACCAAGCCTAGACAAGACCCAAGAACCTGCACTAGCAGGTCACTGCAAGGCATATTGCTGCCTGCTAGTAATGGCTTACCAGGCTATATCATATCCTAAATACTGAGTACAGTTTTGGCCTCTAACTCAAGAGGATACAGTGGTGGGAGACATGGGCAACTAAACTGATTCAAGGGGATGGAACACACTTGCTTTAACATGGGATGGTTGAAAGGCTACATCTCTTCCACATGGAAAAGGCTGAAGGCAATACACAATGAACTTTTTCAAAATCACGAAGGCCATCTATCCCTCTGAATATAGAACTGTTATTTGTATAATCCTGCACTACCAAAACACACAGTAGAAGGAATAAGTAGAAATGTATCTAACATCCCTAATGTATCAAGTGTGGATGCAGGAGGACTATGAGGAGAACAGATAACCAAAAGTGACTAGGCTCACACAATTGCCTTAAACAATCTAAAATGCCACTGTTGGAGATCAAATATTGGCCTACCTGGATCAATGCACCCAGCATGTCAGTTCTGTTCTTAACAATTCAAGCTGTACGGGTTAAAAAGAGAGATGTCCTTGGGCTAAATATATTGTTCACTTGCCACCAGGTCAACTCCAGACACTTCTTCCCTGGGGGATGATTGTGCTCTCTCATCAAATCATGGATGCACCCCTGTCTCATAACAGAATGGTAGAGGAAAGGCAGAAGCAGGCTGCTGCTGCTGCCAGAACAATTAATACAGCCCATAACCAACCCCAAATTTCTTGACAGCAAAAGAACTGCAGGCTAGATTAGCTGCATGCTCTGGAGTAGCTGCTGAGCTGTTGGTGGGCACAACTTAATCTGCAGGCTGCTTGAACAGTTCATCCTGCAGAAGGGCAGAGACCTGGAACTACGCATGTCAGAGAACACACCCTTCTGAAGTGGCACTTAAAGTTAGGTTAGACAACTTCCCAAGGACCAACTGACAGAATTGCCTTGGGTATGCTGAAGTTAATGCTGATAAAACATGAAAGCCTCACTAATGAAAGAAGTCTGAGTTAATCATGATAGAAACAAACAAACAGCTCTTATCCTTTTGAGGATCACTCCCACAAATACACTGTCACTCAGAGGGGGAAAAAGAAAAAAAATAAAGAAAATCAACTGTTTCTCATCTCTAAAGGAAATAGTTAAATGGTCAGCTCAGCTCGCTTACATACAGTGTTCACACTTTTTTTTTTAACCACAAAACTATCCCCAACTTGAGTTACACAGAATACACTTGCATATTTTCCAAAATAATATTACTTTTCTTCTTTTCCTTATCAATGTTTAGTTCTTTCAAGACATATTTGAACAGGTATGAACAGGATACACTTTCCTTTCTTTGGCAGTGATACACATTTTTTTTTTAATCTATTACTGAACTACAACACAAATAAGCCCATTCTTACTTTACTTATTAGGTACACTAAGTATCTGCAACCTTCACATCATCCAAGGAGAAACAGCTCCATCTAAAGGTTAATTGGCTGCATACTCTCCTGCCTTGTGTTTTCTTTTTCACATTAGCTATGTCACAAGCATAAAAACATCAGTACAGTAGCATGTTTATAAAAGTTAGACGGTGAAGGACACAGGTTGGAAGGCCATTTTCTAAAGCTGGGAGGAAGCCAATTTCCCTACCTGAAAAGAAACCTGACACCAGAAGACACATTAACATTTTGTTCTCCCTTTGAATAACCTCATACATGTTCATGTTCTCAGTTTACTTATGTTTTCATGGTCCCCTGATGTTTTAAGCGACTTCTGGTTTGCAGCTTATGATCCAATATCACATACAAACAACAGTCCTAAATTTTGAATATATTTTATTATGAAAACAAGAAGTTAATATCACTTTTAAGTGCCCTGTCTTCTAAAGCCCTCCAGAAACCTCTTATTGCTCTTAAATATTATTGCCTTGAAGGGAAATACATGTCAGAAAGAGACCTTTTACTTGCAAATATCTGATACTTGATATTGGAAAACATTACAAAAGAATTTTGAACTAACAGCTTTCAGAAACACGTTCCTAGCTGTAGTGATGCTGAGCTTAAAAAAAAAAAAAAAAAAAAAAAAAAATTTCGTCAACCAACAGCTTTTTGCTCATCTTTATAATGGTAGCATGAAGTTAATTCTCAAGATAGTGTAACTGCATTTCCCAACATTAAACCTACAAAGTTACTTTTAACTCATTTCACAGTACAGTGAGTTAGCCACAGCTAAGAACAAAATAGGAAATTCTTTTATGTAACTGTAAGAATATTCTGATTAAAGGTTTCTGGATTCTTCGTAGGCTCTCATGTCTGTGTAATCCTGAGCACAATTTGTGCACACTGTCAAAGCCATAGCATTGTTTTAATAAAGGCATTCAGCAAAGATGAAGTACTTTGGGACTGCAGCCATAATTACAACCATAATTGGCATTAAGTTAATAATGATGACAAAACCCAAGCTTTTCAGAGCAGAAATCAAGTGTTCATTATAAATATGCAGTGTTTATTGAACTGCTATTCTTAATCTAGATAGAGCACTAAGAATCAGAGGGGAAAAGCCTGATTATATTCCAAGTAGCAAAATATTCTCAGTAGATAGTTATGCTCAAAGCAAATTCAGCAGTACAAGTTCTGATCCCTACCTGGGATCTACTTCAGCTACATGCAAGATAGCACTGCTTTAGATCTACTTCTGTCTTATGCCATTACCATTTTATTCCATAATTTCTACAATTATGTTGATAAAATATGTTTACTTTGTATAATTTATTCAACATCATTTAGGAAACAGTAAATTGAGAAATAACACAGCCAATACTGAAATGCTGCTGGACATTTCCTTAATTATATGGGATGAAAAAAACTACAAACCAAATCACCTAGGAGTACCTAAGCAATCAAGTCAGAAGTCTGGGGTTTGGCTGGTTGTTGGGTTTTTCTGTCAGTGTCCCTGGTCCCCATAGTGCCACCTCCCCAAGTCCTAAATCTGTAGCATTCCTGATATTTACCAACAGCATCAGATTCTTACAAAGTGATCCTATGTACCAAACTTCACAGTAATTCCTCTTCATCTCCTCTCCTTGGGGAGACAGCTGGCTTTCTTTATAACACAGAGACTGAAATTTTAAACCTAATGAAGTTTACTTACAGTATAAATTTCATATTGATTAACCATAATAGGATAATAGCAGCACCCAGAGGCATCTAGAAAGAGTCCAGCTGGACTAATACAAAACCAGACACAGTAAACAAGACAGTAATCCTTGTAAGATCACCCTATGCTTCTCGTAACTTGTGTACTTATCCCTTTTGCAAGTTCATTCATGCAGCATTAAGAAGACACTTCCTGTACATCATTTTGTACTATTCCACAGAGGCAAAGAAGCATGTAATTTAGTATAGCCACTCCCTGGTTTTACCACATCCACTTGCAGCACTGGTTTTAAATGGAATTTCAGTTACACACTTACTGGTGTGCATCATATTTCCAGAAAGAAAGCCAGAAGTGATACTGTATCATCCTAACAAAAGTCAGTCTTTGTTTTGACCAAAAGATGTAAATTTGTTGCTATTAGTCGTCCTCAGGTAACAGTATTTCAAGACGTGTAACTAAAAATTTATACAACAATAAAAGAAGCCAATCAAAATAACAAACCACAGGATTATTATTTTTTTCTAGCACACACATAAAATTTAGGGGTTTAGGGGATTTTCACATTTTTCTTCAGTTTCTGCTCAATGACTGAAGGCAAGTAGGGTAGGGACTGTCTTAACAGGGCTCCCATGTGGATTAGACTTCATCCTGTTCATATTATTTAAGAACAGAACTGCCCTGCTGGGTCAGACCAATGACCTATGTAATCCAGTACTCTGTCTCCAACTAACAGCTGCACAGTAGAGAAATAAGGGTTGGGAATAGGACACCTGGCACCTAAATTCTCATCAAAAGCTTGTACACATTATCAAAATACCTTATACACACACAAAAAAAAAACAAACACACACCCACCACCACACACAACACACAACCAAAACCCAAACCCACAACAAACAAAACCTACAGACCATTGGTTTCTTGACTAAACAGCATCAGCAACTTTCCTTTCAGATACCAGATTTTATCCAGATAAATCCAATGGACTTTTACACCAGCTATCACTGGTTCATGTTTTCTCCCTTAGGAAAAAAAAAAAACAAAACACACCAAAAAACCCCAAACTTGGTTCGCATCTTTTTTTGCACGACTCAATACCTTCAGCGACAGTTCTATACAATGCTTGTGATTGAATAATCCTCTGCAAGGAACTTCTGTGGAGCCTGACCAATGCACAATGATATACAGGAGACACATGGACAGTGTAGAACAGTTTGTTGACACATGGACAGTACAACAGTTTGTTGATCTGATTTAATCTTTTATATATCTACCACACAAAGTCTGAGACCAGTTCTGGAAATGTCTGTTTTACCTACGATAGAGCTTTTCACTGCAATCTTGCTGCTGGTTGGTGGGTGTATGAATATGGCAAAAGCAAGTACCATGAAGAGAGGAATTTTTGCTTTTCTTCCACTTACTTATTTTCCAGATACATGACAAAGTCACACTGCAATCCTACCACACGAGTAACAAGACTGTACACATGCTTTGTGGCCCTCTCATACCCCCCATTCCACCAACACTGTTCTTCCTGCAGCAATCATATAAGTTGCCAAAAATGCTAATTCACATTTGTATTAGCTGTTAATATTAAGAAGTACTTAAAATTTATCACATTGGCAGAAAGTCCAGCTTGAATACCAACAACTGGCATGGTGGGAAGGGGTGTCACAATTCATCAAGATGTTACATGAAGATTTTCCAATAAATACAATTCTAACTTAAAATATTTAAAAGCATTTTCTCTATGTCTGGCAGATTTCTGTGTTCAAAACAATCCTTTAGAAAACAAGTCTTTGAGACAATGTACCCTAGAGAGTTTTCCCAGAGACTGCTGTGCTTGCTTCTGTTACTGTTCATCAAGTCTGTAAAAATATTAGTAGCTATAGTCACACTTTAAAGCATCACCTGCAGTTTTTCTTCTGTCAGGGGTGGGAAATAATCTCATGCCATACTAGCAATAACAGAAATCCTGGTAACTTAAATACTCTTTCCACTCTCCCTTCACACCTTCAATTTTCTTTAGATTTCTGAATTTGTGTGACCCGTCACTGAACTGGGAGTTGTGGCTCCATGTCTCACTCAGTTCTGCCTGAACCTAGTTATGGCAAGACCCATCCAGGCCCCCCTAGAAAGTTCCTGGGAGTGCGAATCCTCACCTAACACCTCTACTTCTGCTGCCAGCCTTGGACAGCCTCCCCAGAGGATGGCACTCCTCACAGACCACAGCTAAAGTCATTGCCAGCCTTACAGGTCAACCAAGAGAACGAAACTTCAAGACTGGCCTATATAGAAAAGGTTCCTCTATCAAAATCCTTTCCCATATTTTACATTTTACAGGACTGTATTTTAGGTTGGCAAAGGTCTTTTTGCCATGACTACCTAGGTGTATCAAAGGGTGCAACAGCTGATGCCTGCTAACCCCAAATCAGTCCTCCAGAAGAGAGCACTGCTTTCCTACGTCCTTCATCATCCCTCATCTGGGCCACAGCAAACCGTACAATTTTAAATAACTTCTTTCTAGATTAGACACACACACACACCCCCTAACTCATGCAAGTCTACAGTTTAACTTCCCAGCTATCTCAGTGGGGTGCCATGTAATCCAGCAGTCTTCAAAGTAAGTCCTAAACCATTTAAAGTGTTATGAATAAAAGGAAGTAACTATTTTAGAGCTTATAAATCAAAAACTAGTAATGCGTTCTAATGCTCTTAAAATGTTTGGTGGAAGAAAATAAAACAAACTTTTTTCAAAATATGTATTTTTTCATTTTACAAGGAAAAGATTGCGAACGACAGATTTATATCAGGTATGATGCAATGAATACAATTACGAACTGAAGCAGTATAAAATTACAGAAATAAAAACTAAATAGCTGATTAATAAAGAGAAAGAATAAACTACTCCTGTTCCATACAAGTTCACAGTCTGATCCCACAAACATCTCTGTACTGACTGCATGCATTTCTTCCCTGTCTAGCCACGTTCTTAAATCATGTCAACTCCTACGGTATTATAAGACATCCTATTACCAGTGCCTAAGACAGTATTAAAAAAACCAAACTTTACTGTGTCTCAAAGTATTTTATTAGCCCTGCTCATGTTAAAGCTAAACATAACAGTTTGAAGGGTTTGCACCTTGCTTTGAATAAAAATATTGTGTGTTGGTTTTTAAACTTGATTTTTAAGAAAATTGTTTCTCTTTAAACAGTCAAGTAAAAATTGTTTGTATAACACCAGTGACAACATTGTCTATTCTTAACACAAAACTATTAAAATAATTTGAGCTAGTTCACTAACAAATAGCAAGATTCTAATATTCTAACAAAAAAGCTATTCGACTGCTTTGAGAAAGTAATTTTCCACTTGTGTAAGCATTCAGGTTGATGGAAAGTTACATGTTAAAGGTTGCTGCTGAAGAAAGAAAGATTGTCTGGAATTCTCCCCCTCCTGCAAACAAGCCTGAAATTAGAAATTTTCAATATGTGATTAGGTTAATGTACATCAACTAGGATACTAATACATTTGTAAATTAGGTGCTGAACATCAACCAGGATAAAACTATATTCTGTGCATAACAAGTGCTACAACTGGTCAACACAGTTGTAATCAGTAATAAGAACTCAGAGCAGTGTATAAATACTGGTTTAATCTTTTTTAGTTAAAGGCAGACAGTCAACCAATATAAGTAATTTTCACCTGATATTAGATTTGTACCAGATTTTTATTTAACAAATGATTCTCCCATGAATTTACTATCCATCTCAAAGATCACATTACTTTAAAGGTCTTTGAACAGCTTTCTTCTCTTATGGAAACAGGAAAATATTTGCTTCTATGGAAAAATTGATTAATTCAGGTTTTGCCAGTAAATTCATACTTCACTTTCTTATTCCTTCTTAAGGTCTCCTGCTGGTCCCACACTGAGTTAAGGAACCTTGATTTTTATAGACTATTCAACTCCAGTGAAGAGCTAGCATACTGTGCACAGTCAGCATAAAACATTCAGACATCAGAATTAGTCTTCCACTTAATCTTTTATTTGAGTTCAGGATGTCTTTTCTCCTCAGAGATTTCACAAACATTAAATATTTTTCTTTGAGTACCTCAAAAAGTTCTATATACAATCGGTTCAATCTGCACATTGATTCATAACAAAGATAATATATGGATTCAAATTCCCTTGTCCTCTTGCTTGTAGGGCAATAGGAACTCATCAGAATTAGACCGTACACTGAGTCTGTAGCTTTTGCCCACCCACGCCCCTTCAGACCTTCAAGCAAAAGTCACTAGCTTCTTCATTCATGAAAAATTAGATAATAACTCTTCATTACCTTGAACATCTACATTAGATCAGCTGAACGAAAGTGTTACTTTAGGAAAGTGAAATCTTAACAAAAGGTATCATCCCGTGAGAAACAATACATCAAGACAGACCAATTAAACACCTCCTAGATGTAGCATCTTAAAGTATTCAGCTGCCGTCTAGGCATTTGATCAATCCCCCGGCTACACGTCAAATTTAAGGACTACCTCCACTTAAAACTGAATCCTTAAAGAGATGTGCTAATCAGTACTATTCTCTCTATCATGAGTAAAGAGCCAATCATCATTACAGTATCAAAATACTAGAAAAGGTAGCCAGGATGTAATCATCAGATATAATTTCCTTCCCCCTATCGAGAAGAAAAACTTCTCTTCTCTTACACACTGTATCTTATTATGTGCCACTAAAGCACTTCCAGCTCTCTGAAACCTGCTGAAACATTATTTTCAAAGGATACACAACTATGCCAAGTTAGCCCTGATCACACATCAAACAGTACTTTGGAGATTACTTTAAATATTGCTCAAATAAGTGTTTTCCATCTGCAGACACATCACCAGTGCCTGCACAAAATTATCCCCACATTGCACCCTGACATTATTTACATGCATTCTTCCACAACAACAAGAAAAAAAATACTAGTCCAACCACTAGAAACACCTATGAATATCTCCAATATATTGCTTGGGTAAAAAAAATTGTCATTGAGGACTACTTAAACAATATGAAATTCTCCCTGATCCAGTACGGTTCACTTGATAAAGGAAAGCCACATTCAAAAGGCATTAGGCTCCCCACAAAGTCACATTGAAAACAACAGATAGGATTAATGTGCTTCGTTCACCTGAAGTTTATATATTTAATCACAAAACCTGGAAAGCAACAGGGAAAAGCCTGCCTTGAATTATTTCTTGTTTTACTAGTTTTTGCTTAGTAATCAGTCAAGGGGAGAAAATATGAATATATAATACAACACATTATTGCTTAAACTACCTTCTGGGATAAATAAAAGAAAGATACTGTGGCTGCAGTGCAAAAAGAAATAGTGAAGATGTCTGCTTTCCCTCTTCTCACAGCACTGACTTCCAATGGCACAACACTAAGAACATCAACAACTTTGTAAAGTATAAACTAACCAATTCAACTTTATGTCTGGGTTCACCTGCCAGACCAACTATGCTAAACTCAATCCTCCACTGAACTTGCATAGAAATACACAGGATCAATTTTCATTTTACGGCCAAAGGAAAGCTGGCTGGCATAAAGGGCTCAGAGGAAGATGATGATCACTCCCATAAATTAATGCCTCAAGCTTAAAATTTCTGTCTTGGAATGAACCTTGCTTTCAAACCATAAACCTTCGTTTCCTGAGGTTTGGCAATATAATAGTATATATATTAAATTTTATTTCGGCCCAAATTCAACACGTCTGGGGGGCAGGGGGAGCCACGAGCTGCAGCTGCGACTACTGCAAATACTAGAAGCTGGAGATTTAGCACTAATATCAGCTAAATATACATTTTCTTAATTGAATACATAAACATATGTTATGTTCAAACTTATTTAACTAGATACTGCTTACCGTGAAACATGAAATTGGTTTCAAATTGTATTTTCAGTTTCAAATATACAGTATTTAAACAAAGCAAGCAAATAAATCATCCTAGAAACATTGTTTAATTTATTAAATATGCCTGGAAATGGGAAAGCAGGCGTTTATGACTGTAGAAAGCTTCAAAGTCGGTAATTAAAATTAAGCCTATAGACTTAATATTCCTCTGCACTAGGTAGTCAGTGGAGAAGGCTTTAAAAGTCATTACTGCACTAGGCTGTCACATGTGGTTTTGTTATTTAGCTCTAAGTCATTAAAAGACCTCTGGTTATGCAAAGAATAGGTAAAGTTACTCTTCAATTATGATGACATCCAAATAGGACAGCATCTACTTAAACAAAACCAAGCCACTCCTGTTTATTAAACACTAACTGTGAAGAGTCAGGAAATAGCAAATTAAGTAGCAGAGTCAAAATTATATGTACTACCAGTCAAACTGTAATTACCTATCTGACAAATTTTTCGATGTTAAACTTGTAATACAGAACTGATCTCTTTGCCATTCCAAACACATTCTGCAACCAAGCTATTGAGCAAATTAAATTTTCTTTGTCATCGTTCTTTTTAATACACTGTCTCCACTGATGGCTATTCACTCCGTAAAAAGTTGACTACAGCCAAAAGAACGAGATTAATGGAAAGTTCTCTTGATCTATTTTACAATAAAAGGTGGAGCAGTAAATTACACAGAAAACTCAATTGCTAAGTGATAAAAGGAAAATAATAATCTTCATATTAATCAATGACATCAGCATTAATCATATAATAAAACACACTAAAAGGTTTAATTAAATACCAAAGAGAACTCTCCAGACATACAGGATCAAAAGCCTAACATTTCTAATGGTACTAAATGTTCCGCCAAGCTTGATTCTTTATAATACAGGCAACCATTCTGCTCTGTGTAGGCAACTGCCACTTGCCTTTTAACTAGTTACCAACTCTACTTCAACTCACTGCTGAGATTTTGGGTTAGATACACCAAATCCAAGCTTGTATTTATTGAACATCATCATTCAAAACAACGTAGAACAAGATCCATGGCTTACTTTCAAAATGACGTGAAAATGCCTCCCCACACATTCAATTTTGGTTGCTGAGGCACAAGGTCAGCTATTTAATCAACTTAATTTAATTTCTCCTTCGTAGCTGAGGTGACAGTAGACTTCATATATTTAACCTACTAATGTTTACAAACACCAAAAAAAAAAAAAAAAAAGCATGCTTGCTATTATTATAACTATGTTGTTAGAACAACTACTGTGGTTTTAGTTTTTGAATTCTGACAGGCTTTCTCTTTTTTTAATTATGCTTTGTTCTGAATAAGAATATACGTACATTAACCATTTTGTCATTACTATATTCTTTACTCACTACCAATCAGCCTAAAATTGAGACTTTCCATCTTCTGATACAACAACATAACTATTATTTCTAGAAACACCGTGAGGTTTAGCAACAAATTATCCAGTGAGATAGGTCCGTAAAAGTGGTACCTATCTCGTAAAGGACACAAGACAACCCATTTTCCCAGCACTGTGTCCAGTCACTTTACTAATGCTCTGGCTCCAGAAGAGAATAGGAGCAACTGGATGAGTTACTGCAGAAAAATCATTCAGTAAGGAAAGCTTCAACCTCACACAAAAATTCAATCTATTTAAATCCAGTATAACTCCTTTTCAACTCCTCTCCAATGTTATGGATTGGGAATGACAGTGTCTTGCTCCCCTCTCCATTATACGGTATCTGTAATTGCCAGCTATGAAAATCAGTATAATCCTGAGTCAATGAATGCCTCTTAGAAATGATATCCTCCTTTAAAAACATGATGGACTTACTGACAGACTGTAAAATATGAATCCTATTTCCATTTAATCAGTTCTAAGGGATCCAAAAGTCAAAACATGAGAGGCTGGAAATTGGTAACATGAATACTTTTCAAAAATGTCATTAATTTAAAACCACTATCAAGTCAGTAGCTACTATCAGCTGTCATATCATCCATCAGAGGACTAGTGGTTGCCTATCACTGCTGGTGAGTCACATTCTTCTCCACTTCTCCTAAGACTATAAAATCCTACAAAGATGGAAACAGCAAATAACCACAGAAAAGAAATTGGTCATTTTCAGTCTTTCTTCAGGTTTTACATGAGAATTGGTTGAAGCAAAATCAAAGAGCTTATTTTCTGTAATTTTTTCTTCCATCCTCACAAATGTCACGACTGCACACATCTGCAGAAACAGCCCGCATGTGTATCATTAGTGTTTCAGGAATCTTTGTACCTGTGAAGCAAAGAAAACTTAACCAAGCTTTGTTTCACTACTGAATGCTTTAATAGGCTGACTTTGTCCTCGGCTGGCACATTTAATTGCCTCACAAGCAGACTACCTGATACCTTACATGAGAGTAAACTTTAACTATGACCTGGCTTCCATAAGACTCACCCAGATTTGTTGATATGTGCCTTATAAAAGCTTGGCTACCGTAAGAACAGTGAAGAGATTTAGCAACTCTCGTTCTTTTGACCTTAAACCCCTTTCTCTCTCCCTCCTTCCCTCTCCTGTTCTCCACCAAACAAAAATTAACCACCTCAAGTCTTCAGGTATCACTGACAGTTTTGGGTATCTGTGGTATCTTATCTCATGAAAAGGTTCTTCCTGATAAACCAGTCTCGCACACTGCTAACACCAAGCTCCATAAACAATGGCTGTATGTTGCAGAGAATTATATGATTTCCGTCTTCTTAAAACTAATTCTAAACCTGTAGTTTTTAAATAGCTCCAAAAAAGGCATCAAAAACCCCATCTGATAGTCAAATTTCCATGGACAAAGAATCCACATCTCGAAATCTGCTCGTTTTGTTTATTATTCTTGATACAGCTTTCAGTACCTTGTATAGCACTGAATTTCCTACTAGAAATATAAGGTCTTCAGCTCACCATTAAAGAGCAAACTAGCACAATTTTTGTCCATGTTCTATTTCTTTCACAAGCAAACTAGTGACTCCCTTTTCAAACCTCTTTGAATTCTAAATTACACAAGTCACTGCCCTGACCAGAGTCCTACATGAAGAACAGTGGATCACAGGGGACTGCAAGTAAGTCCAGTTTGATACTAAGGTTGGAAAAGGGACTCCAACAGTCCTAAAAACCCCAACTGCTGACTTTCATAAATAGTATGTTAAGGACGAATAGAAATCACCATTTCTATGCTGTTAGAAATTTCATATCTAACTTTTATTTTCCTCCCACTGAAACACTAACACAGCTAATATAACAAAAGGTAAAAGAAGAAAAAAACCCCACTCTATTTAACAACAGGGAAAGTGTTTCATAGTAAAAACTTCCTGATACTCTCAAATTGGAATTATTTCATTTGGCTTTGCTGTGCTCAATATTTTCATTTTGAGTTATTCAACTTTGACTTTTATTTTATGACAGGCTCCATTGTTTCAAAAATGTTTGTAAGTCATTGTCTGTCTTTGATTGCCATTATGTCCCAACACAAAAAACAAAAACCTATTTCATTAGGTTGCAGATGCAAAAACAATGTGCTTCCAGGACTCTGTACTTAACTTTTGTAACAATATCTCAAGATACAGACACAGCTAATAACTTCCAAAGTGTCAAAAAAAAGAACAAAAGATCTGTAGTTTTGCCATATTTCATCCACTGTCATATACTCTATCTTAAGAAAACTGTCTGAGGAAAAAACATTTTTTGATGTATCCAGGCTTCACCAGGGAATCAGATCTAACTTCATTCATGGACAATAACATCTACAGTACCTCTGTACATCAATTCTGACCACCAATTTTATACATGTTCATATAATGCCAACAGAAGAAACACTTCCAGCATGGAAGTTACAATTATTTCCTCCCAAAACTATGCAGAGGATTTGTAACTTTTACCAATCAGATACAAATTATTGAAGATTCAAGAGCTTCTAAAACTAATTTAACCTTTATTGTTCTTCATGTTACTGGACAGCTTTATTACCATTCGTAGTGGAAAGCAGGAGATGAACAGCTTTTCAGCACTAAAGCAAATCAGTCTCTGAAGAATTCAGAGGTGTATGTAAATTTACTTGCAAAGTGGTACTTAACTAGAAAAAAAGGACTCAGAAGTACAATTCATAGCATCCTTAGCTTCTTAAGCACACAGAATTAGCTCTGTATTTTCAGTCTTCAGAGGAAAATATCTGTATAGTACTTAAAATTTCAACTTGGGGATTGGGGTAGGAAAAAATGAGCCTTCTAGAACTGAATTGAAAACATGAACTGAGTTTTATACCATTTTTATGTTGTCAGTGCTGAATGAAATTAAGTTTACAGTACCTACAGCTTCATTTAGGTACAGATTATATACAAGTATCATCCTACAGTATTTCTTTAAATGCTTATTAAATCCCTATGAATAAGGCTGAAAGCATGAAAACCAAACATGAAAAACAGATACCGTCAAATCTGTCTAGTACTTTGACAACTGACATTATAGCAATATAACGCAGTAGGAGGAGATTTAATCCTACAAATGGATTAACACTTCCTGGGTTAGAAATATTATTGAAAGAAAACAGGGATATCGCCTTTATCTATGTACAAAGGACAAAGACATTTTGGGTTGTTTTTTTGAAAGTTCTAGATCTTTTTCATAACAACAATCTGTATTAACATTGTAACAGGAATCTCTGGGAAAATTTTCACAAGAACTTCAGAGAAGTTGCACTTATTTACCTTCTGAACAATCACTGGAGCAGATCTGAGTTCACAAAAACTCTGATAAAAACAGTCTGCCTAACTATTCAAGGCTGTAAGCATTTGAAATCACTACTCCATTCTGGAACCGCTCGATAGCTGGTATTTCCTAGTCTCGTTGAAAGTCCTGAAGGAAAAAAATCCTACCAAAGGGTTTACTGTATTTTACAGAGCCCTTGATAACCTCTACATGGAACTACCAGATGATGAACAAGATTAATTTGGGGAAGGGCTTTTGTTTGTTTTTTTCTGTTGTAGAACTATTTTGACTGCATTGAAAAGCTTTGTGGGACATATGTCTAATGCAGTCCATGTAAGAATTGTCATTATGCAGAGTATTTTTTGCCTCTGGTATTTCTTCATGCTGCACATTAGTTTGAAATATGCTATTTACTTACCAATAAATCAAAATATTTAATAAGAACTTGTCTTTACTTACACTGATTGCCAAGCATAAATCATGAAGTAGACTATTTTAAGAAGTTATGTTTTGTTAGTCTTCCCTAACAGTGTCATCTAGGCATCCAGTATGTGACATACTATGGAAATTTAGAGCCTTAAAAAATAACCACCCTCCCTGATTTTTGCAAATTTTTGTTTAAGTATACATTCATTTGAAGGAATTATTTCTCACTGAGCAATGTGTTAGCATATTTAACTCTTAACTCCTAGCATACTGTCCAAGAGCTACTGTTTTAAGTTTACTACATTAGCCAGACATTACTAATTACTTATAAGTAACAAAGCCTGGAAACACTGTGGTCCTTACAATGCCAGCTAACAGCCCTCAGTACTCCCTTTGCACAATATGATTTTCAAATGGAGCCAATAATGACAGAACTTCATCTACATTTATCAAAAATATAAAAAGTTTTCAGTCTGGGAGGGTTTTCACTACTCAGCCATGAAGGGAATTCTCTATATATGCAATTGGTATAGTAGCTTTATCTTGTACATCACAGTAGTGCAAGATTGGTAACATCCCATCTAGATCAAACACAATATATTGAGGACCAACCACAAAGTTATAGAAAACCACTGACAGAAAGCTCTGTTATACTTAATGAAGATCTCGGTGAGACGTGACATTACCCGCAGCATAAGGAATGGAAAAATCCCAGCAGCTTGATTAAAACTATTTTTGTTACAAACATAAAACAGTGCTGCATTCTTTGAATTTTGGAATGGATGAAAAAGATGCCTTAAGGATAGAGCAATTTCTATCAGAAACTCCCTAAATTATTCTTATTCTAGTATTAAAAGAGCAGAAGGAGCCAAGGAGTCTGCTTATCTGCCAGTGAGATCTCTGAAGTGATTTATAAAGCTTTTTGTGCTTGAAATTTTATTGTAAACTTTAAAAACCAACCCACTCATCTATTAATACCTAAGAACACATTCAGGGTCTGATGTTTGCTATGTTAAGCAAACAGAAAGAATTTCAAAGCTAAATAAACAACCTCAGAACTTCCTTTTCCAGAAAAGGCTGAAGCTTGTTAGAGGGAGGAGAAAGCACCGAGTAGTGGGGTACAGAGAATGGAAGACTGACATCAAAGTTGCACAATAACTTGTAACAGTTGATTTTCTTTCCTCAGTGCAAAATAGGACTTCTTACAACTTCAAGTAAAATACACCTTTTCTAAAATGCTATTTTTATCTGCCAAATATATCTCAAGTATCTGCTTTCATGCTTTTTTTTTTTTTTTTTTTTTTACTTACAGTCTTCAAAAGACACAGTTCAAAGAAGTACAGGATCAAAAAAGGCCAGTTGCATATATAAAAATTATTACAGATATAGCTCTTTATATATATATATATATATATATATGCGCGCACTGATCCTCTTTTTTCCTTTTCTTTTTGTTTTGTTTGCTTGCAAAATTTATTACAGACAGGTTTGTGTTATAAACCAGAATAAGACTCATGGAAGGGAACACTATGAAGCTATTGTTTCTGAAACACGTTACCTTTGAACTTAACACAACTGGAAAGATAAAAAAAGTACTAGGACAACCATTAAAATTCAACAATATATGTGTTTTGTTTCCAGCAGCACTGATGACAGATACACTTTTGTAGAGGGAATCATACATACAAATAATTAAGCAAAATATACTTGTAACGCAGAAGAAGCCTATCAAGAGTAGCAGATCTTTTGCCAAGCCACACTTGTTCAACATGCTTAATGCAATACTCCCTCGTGTTTTGCCATCTGTGACTTGAGGATGCAGGAATTAGTTCTGCCATAGTTCTCCAAACATACAAAATATTAGTTCTGTTAACCAAACTGGATGAAACTAGCCAAAATTAATTTCATCTTGGTCAAGTGTCACTAGAACATAATTCTTGACTTCACTGTGCATGTAAAACTGTGGATAATTTCCCAGTTGGTGCTTTGACATGACAGTATGTTTAATATTTTACCAACACTTTTTTATTATTATTATAATTATTATTATTATTTTACTTTCCTATGGTATCCAGAGAGCAAATATACTGTACTTGCTCACAGGACAATGAAACTGAGTGTTACTGCCAGTTTTGACTTTTTTACTTTGTTTCTGATACGTTACATATAGAAAATGCATTTCTTTCAGGGTTTAGTCTATACATAAACCTTTCCTTCCAGTGATTGCTGACACTCTGTAAGAAACTTCTTATGACAGTGACAATGACAGGGTAGTCTTCCTTTAAAATTTATATCCATATTTAAAAGTAACTACTCTGAAAAAATAAGATTTGTCCAGAACACAAAATACATCAAAACTCATTACAAGAAATTCCATCTTAGACCTCAAAGGAAAATATATTCTACTTGCAAATGTAGTATTAGCAGGCTTACCTCTAAGTTCTTCTGTGAATCATAGAATGATTTGGGTTGAAAGGAACCTTAAAGATCATCCAGTCCCAACCCCCCTGCCATGGGCAGGGACACCTTCCACTAGCCCAGGTTGCCCAAAGCCCCGTCCAACCTGGCCTTGAACCCTTCCAGGGAGGGGACAGCCACAGCTGCTCTGGGCAACCTGGGCCAGGGCCTCAGCACCCTCACAGGGAAGAATTTCTTCCTTAGATCTAATCTAAATCTCCACTCTGTCAGTTTAAAACCGTTATCCCTTGTCCTATCCCTACATCCCCTGATCAAGAGTCCCTCCCCACCTTTCCTGTAGCCCCATTAAGTACTGAGAGGCCACTAAGCTCTCCCTGGAGCCTTCTCTTCTCCAGCTCAACACCCCCAACTCACTCAGCCTGTCCTCACAGGGGAGGCACTCCAGCGCCCTGGATCATCTTTGTGGCTTCGTCTGGACCCACTTGAACAGGTCTATGTCCTTCTTATACTGGGGGCCCCAGAGCTGGACACAGCACTGCAGGGAGGGGGGTGGGGAGGGTCATCAGAGTGGTAGAGGGGGAGAATCCCCTCCCTCGACCTGCTGGACACATTGTGATGCAGCCCAGGACACAGTTGGCTTTCTGGGCTGTGAGTGCACATTGCTGCCTCACTGTCAGTTTTTCATCCACTAATACCCCCAAAGTCCTCCTCTGCAGAGCTGCTCTCAATCCACTCATGGTCCAGCCTCTATTTGTGCTTGGGATTGCCCTGACCCATGTGCAGGACCTTGCACTTGCCCTTGTTGAACTCCATGAGGTTCACACGGTCCCACTTCTCCAGCCTGTCCAGGTCCCTCTGGATGGCCCATCCCTTCCCTCCAGCGTGTCGATTGCACCACACAGCTTGGTGTCACTAGCAAACTTGCTGAGGGTGCCTTGATCCCACTGTCCATCACCAAATATGTTAAACAGACCGGTCCCAGCACCAACCCCTGAGGAACGGCACTTATCCCTGTTCTCCACCTGGACATTGAACAGTTGACCACAAGTCTTGGAGTGCAACGACCCAGCCAATTCCTTATCCACTGAGTGCTCCATCCATCAATTCCATGTCTCTCCAATTCAGACAAGGGGGTCGTGTGAGACAGTGTCAAATGCTTTTTTTCACAAGTCCTGGTAGATAACGTCAGTTGCTCCTCCCTTATCCACCAACACTGTAGCCCCGCTGTAGGCAGCTACCAAATTTGTCAGGCATGATTTGCCCTTAGTGGCTCAGTCACTTCATCTGCTATTTCCCTCAGGACCCACGGATGCATTGCATCAGATCCCATGGACTTGGGTATATTCAGGTTCCTTAGATGGTCTCACAAACTTGATCTTCTCCTACCATGGATAGTTTTTCATTTTCCCAGTCCCTGCCTCTGCCTTCTGTATCTTAGGTGGTGTGGCTGGAGCACTTGCTGGTGAAGACTGAGGCAAAGTTGTCACACTGAGGACTTCAGCCTTCTGAATATCTCAGGTAACCAGGTGCCCCATTTCCTTCAGGAAAAGGCCCACATTTTCCTTAGTGTCACACACGTACAAATGAAGGATAAAGGGTAATGATTTTTGAAACTGTATCGGTATACATTAATTACCAGATGAGCCATCTCATTTTCTGCTGGCTCAGCAGTAAAATTATGCCCTAAATAATTGAAATACAATACCATTGACATCACAGTATACAGAATCCTCATTAATTGTATAATAATAAAAAAAAAAAAAAAGAGATGTCCATGCCCATATTATGTCTCCCATTAAAAGAAAACAAAAAGTGCAATTACTAAAAGAACTTTTTAACCACATGGTTAAATAAGAATGTCCAAATAACTTCAAAAGATAGTCCAATTTTATTCTTAGAATTACAATGTACAGCTCATTGACAGTGATTCCCCAGCACCACTTTGTACACTCTTTGTGCCCTTACAAAAGGCAATTACTTATTTTCAAGCATCATGTCTGTTTCTTTTAGGTGCTAAAGAATTGAAGTGACTATGTGTAGAACTACAGTTACGGTCACCACAGAGATTACTCAAAAAACCCAATACTCCAGGTGCAAACTTTCCTTCATCCTAAATCGGAAACAGAAAATACTCTGATGGGCTATAAGAAAAAAAAAGTTCCTCAGTTCACTCAGAGGATAGTTAAGCACTGGAACCAGTTGCCCAGAGAGTCTATGATCATGTGAAATACTATGATTTTCACTCATCCTTTCATAGAGGTAGCATAAAATAATCCAAGAATGTGGCAACTTCTGTTTCAGCATCTGATGGTTGCTACATCATATAACAGCTCTCTCAGACACACACTCCCCATATACACACACACACTTCTTCCCTAGTGTTCCTCTATTTTATGTAATTTCCTAGGTAAAAGAATGCAGCAGTAAAAATACGGGATCATCAATTCCAAGAAGCCTACATCATCTTTCTCAATGTGTACTTGTGCAAAGGAAGCTAAATGATATTTTGCTGTTTACTTACAAGTAAGAACTATCAGTCATGTTTTCCTGGAACATGACATGCAGCTTTAAATTAAACTTTCTTTGTAAACTACACCTTCATAAAATTCAGAGAACAAAGACGAATGATTTAGAAAAAAAAAAATACTAAAATACATTAGGATTAGCAATTTAAGGGAAGGTAAAAAAGGATTATGAGGTAGAAGCTCCCCTACCCCTTCACGCTAATGTATTAGTGGAGCAACAGAAGGAAAAGGTACACTGACACAAAAATGGTGATTTCTGTGATTTATTTTTTTTCTTCAGTGTTAAGACCACAAAACCAGAGATTATTTTACCTAATATTTTTAGGCCTAGCTTTTACAGAAGTCCATACAGAAGCTGTTCTGAACACCTGCTGCTTCCAGTGTACATGGAAGAAGAGAAGTCATTTAAAGATCAGCAGCTAAATATACCTCAAACTCGACTTAACGGAAAGTTACGTCGGGATTTAATTACCTTTATTTCAAGATACAGTTTTCTTAAAATTTTGGCTGAATTTTATGTTATTAGGGAAAACAACAACAGGGAGAAGCACAATATAAAATTAATTCTGCTGTAGTTTATGGCTAAATATAAAATCACTCTAAGGTATAGTTAAATTTTACCCTAGGGAGAGAAATTTCAGTCTTTAAAAACGTCTAGAGACCATGTGTTCAATAACTCGTTTCCTGATGGTAGGAATTCCCTTCTTTGTGTAGTTAAAAGAATTACACTCTTCCTGCAGCTAAGCCGCGTCGGAGAGCCAGCCCCATGTGTGTGGCGGAGCACCCCACAGCCACAATCGTTTACAGTTTCAATAACGCTCCGCTCCCGCGGGGCCGCCGGTGGCCGCCAGGTGGCGCTGCAGCCCCAGGGCCGGGGCTGGGGGCGCCACGGAGCCGCCCGCACCCCGGAGCGCACGGCCGAGCAAAAACGGTGCCCGGCGAGAAGGCTTTTCTTAGCATCTTCTCTAATTAGGCCTGCCTCATCTGAAGTACAGCAAGAACTACCAGAAGTAATAAAAAAATCCAGAGGGTTCTTACACGTATCAGATGAATACATGCTGTGCTGCGAGTAATTTGCCTTCAAAGTGACTTCCTTTTCTACATGCCTGCGCTCACATCCACAAACCGAATCACATGCATATATTTCTGTGACAGCCTGTAGATAAGGGAATCTTTTTAATCCTTTCTGTTTTTATAAAAGCTTTGGGGTATTTTTATATTTTTTATGGGGTGGGATAGGGTGTGGGGGTTTTTTGGTTTGGTTTTTTTTTGTGTGTGTGTATGTGTACCATGAGAACTAATATGAACACTGACAATATGTAACATTTCTAAAGTATCACCACCCCTGTGTCACCATCTTGGAAAGCATTACCAAGTGACACTTGCCCTTCCCTTTTATCCTCAGCTACCAAAAAATGTGAAGATAGAAAAACAGTTTCTTACACAGTTCCCAGTATAATCAAAGATTAATTCTGTTAAAACCCATACCAGTAATACATCATTGGAGGTCAGTGGTGTATCTGGTATTCCACATAAAGGTAACTCAGCAACAGCAGCAGCTTAATCAGTTACCGCTGCAGTTAAATCTCATGTTTTGAAGGCGGCTGAAAACAGTCAGGGAGCTTAGAGAAGCCCTGTTCTCACTAAAGCTGCTGCTGAAGACAGGAAAGCAGGAGAGAGGCCAGCCAAAAAAACCCAAAACACAAAACCAGCAAAACCATACAGATTGTCTCATACAAACCCCAAATATTTGCTTATTTTCTCCCTTTACCTTTCCACTCCCAGGAAAAAATAAAAATCAACTTAAGAGCCACCACCCCCTCCCTCCACATGTTACCCCTCTTCCATCCCCAGAGCATCACTACCACTGGAACGTTACAGTGACACCACCACTGTAACAAGGCTTGCACGTTCTATTGACGGTTTAGCCAGACACATAATCAAACAAGAAATTCTAACTACATTATTATACTGTAAACAGTTAAAAGGATAGCATGGCAGAACCTTTTAAAAGTGCTTTGCAGGTTTAAAACTGCCCCCCATCCTTACCCGTAAAGTAAGTTTTAATAAAGGCAGTGACATCAGCCTGTCAAGTAGTGTATTTTTTTCCATCTTTCTTTTCAACAGGATAATTTACAGGGGGAATGTCAAGCTTCACCATCAATTTCCTCCTTCCAACCTAAATATTCCACTGTTACTAGACTTTGGCCACCACTATCAACTCCATTTTAAAATAGCTGACTCAATTAACTACATCTTCCCAGAACACTTACCAGACATCAATATGAAGCAGTCTTTATGCAAATCCACTGCACACAGCCATTTTCCTACCTCAAAACATACCTCAGATAAATACACACATTTTTGATGTGCCAAGATAAAGGATTTTTCTAGCAACCTAGCTTCATTTTAGTATCAGCCTGCAGAAAGTTGTGTTGTATAGTTTATTGAGAAATTAAATTAGTGCTAGCTTTGCAGTAATTGCAAAAATCACGGTAGTAGCACATGCATTATATATTCGACTACAAAAAAATATATTTTGTGATAATTTTCAAATGGGTAATTTTAAGCTAGTTTGTGTCATCTCAAAAACATCAAAGTGACATGTTTTCAGAGTCAATTCTTAATTATTGTATTTTGCAGACCTGTTGATAAAGCCTACAGGAATTCTAATTAGCTGTGCTTCTGCATTACTGCTTCTGCTGTATATTCCACTGTTCTCAGCATGTGCTCTCCTCTTGCAGCTTGCTCAGTCAAGGATGAATACAACCACTGGAATCTTGGCTTTGATCCAAGTTACAAAACCTGTAGAATTTATTTATTGTTTTAATCATCTATTTATTCATCCCCGCTAGTTTTCTATCTCCAGCTGCCTATATTCAGAGAACAAGAGAAAAGCTTGGTTCCTTAATGTCAGAAAAATGCTCTTTTGTAAATGTAATTTTAAATAATAAAAAACAGTAAAAATGAATAATAGTAATAAAGTGACAGTAATAAAGTAACAATAAAAAGGAATAAAAAGCAAAAGGCATTTAAAGTAATGATTTCAGATATTCAGACATAACATGAATAGGGAGAATTTTAATGAAATGTTAAAGCACTACTTTCATCTGCTTTTTGCAATGAATTATCTCCCAAGAAAGAGGTTTTATTATACTGAAATTTGTATTTTTAATATCTCTATTTTTATACTCAAGAACTACTCAATAGTTTAAGTTTGCTGGATGTCATACACAAAATGAACTTTCTTACTGGTTATGTGATCTTCTGCACTAAGTGATGCATGCTGCTTGTGTGGAGTCAAAAATTCAACAACCCCTATTTAATACCCCTTCCTCCATTTGCTTCCTGTGTTGTGTCTGTGTGTGTGTGTTGCGGTGTTAGTAGCAGGGGAGGGGGCTACAGTGGTGGCCCCTGCGAGAAGCTTCTAGAAGTTCTCCCAGCTCCAAGTCAGACTCACCTCTGGCCAAGGCCAAGCCAATCTGCAACGGTGACCACACCTCTATGATAATGTATTTAAGAAGAGGAACCTGGGAGCAGGAGTTGGGGTTGTGAGGAGGATTGAGAAGGAGAAACCTCTGCAAACAAAGAGGTCAGAGAAAGGAGACAGAGGAGGGGAGGTGTGCCAGAGCAGAGACTCTCCTGCAGTCCGAGGTCACCGGTGGAGCAGATGCTGACCTGCAGCCCATGGAGGGACCCATGACAGAGCAGGGGGCTGGGCATGAAGGAGGACTGGACTCCATGGGAAGCCCCCGCTGTTGTAGTGCAGCACTGGGAGGACTACAGCACGTAGGAGACCCCCACACTGGAGCAGTTTGGGAAGAGCTGCAGCCTGTGGGAAGGACTTATGTCCAAGAAAGTCCATGGAGGGCTGTCTCCCGTGGCAAGGACCCCAGGCTGGAGCAGAGGAAGAGTGTGAGGAGTCCTGCCCTGAGGAGGAAGGAGCAGCAGGGACAACAGGTGATGAACTGACCACAACCCCCATCCCCTGCCCCTCTGTGCCACTGGGGGGGAGGGAAGAGGCAGAGAAATCAAGAGCAAAGCTGAGCCCAGGAAGAGGAGAGGGGTGGGGGGAAAGGGGTTTTAAGATGTGGTTGTATTTCTCAATGTCCTGCTCTCTTTGATTGGTAAATTGGTGGTGGTGGCAAACTTAAATTTATGGTCTTTTTCTTCCCCCAGGTCTGCCCAGAGTCTGTCTTTTGCACTTGACCATAACGGGTGAGTCATCTCTCTACCCTTATCTCGACCCCCAAGACTTTTGTTTCATTTTCTCCTCTCCATCCCTGAGGGGGAAGGAGTGAGCAAGAGGCTGGGTGGTGCTCAGTTGACCTCTGGTCTCAAAGCACACTTCCAGAAGCTACATAATTCACTTCCACAATGTTTTAGTATAAAGACAAGACACTAAACATTTAATTAAACAATAATAGCTATTAAAAAAAAGTCACAGTAGAAGATTGGAAGTAAGGGTAATATAAAATACCTTTCACTAACTTATTAAAATTTGCTAAATAGGAGAGGCAACAGTAATAGTTTCAACATAAAATCTACTCTGACACTAGTTTTGAGAGTAAGTTTGTAAGATTGCATTTATAATAAATTTAAATAAATATTAGAGCTTGGTTACAGAAAACACTTCTCAACAAAGCATTGACCAGAATTATTTTGTACAGAGAGTCATATTCCCAAGCAGATATGTTGCAGTACACTAATAAAGGAAACAGAAGCTAAAAATTTCAAGTTGAATGCAAACAGTGTTCTACTGCCATTCTGTGCCTTACCACGGCCCAGAGCATAACCAGGGATTACAGCATGCTATATAAACTGGAAAACACTTAGATGTTACAGAATCACCAGCTGACAAATCCTTACCGAGTTTAAATCTCCTGAGCTCAGCAGACCTAGTGTGCTATCAACATTATTACTCTTAAATTAACTCCTATGAAGCCCTGTAATTCTTGTTTTCGTGGAAATGAAATCATGTAATTTAAATCGCTGTATTTACACATACTATAGGATGTGATTAACAGGACTATCTTTCCAACTCATGGTAACACAACAGCACACAAGAACAGCCAGAAGTCTTCCTACTTAGCTAACAGTTTTAAGCTTATGGCACCAAATGAATCCCAAGAGACATAAAAGAAAATGTATTAAGTCTGTCTTTAGGTTCTTCTGGTGGTTTGGTTTTTTGGGGGGTGTTGGGTTTTTATGTTTAGCTGGGACTTTTTGGAAAGTAGAATTTTATCTATACCCCTCAGATATTCCATCGTAAAACCAAAATGTCAAGACTTCATCTGTTATTTAGGAATTAATATGACAGAATTCTTCATCCAGATCTGGTTGTGCTTCTGCTAGTTTTTTTAGTTACTTTGTTTTTCAAAAAGAAGAATAAGAGGGGAGAAAAAAAAGTTATTTGACAAAAGCTTGATTTAGATTTTCCATCAAGAAAGAGCAGCAATTAATACTGTGGTCAAAGGTCTCCAGACAGTTGTAAAAAGCCTGACCCAATTCCTGTTGAAACTACACTCACTGATGCTTCACCCTACACAGCACACATACCTGTACCTTAGCTCTAAGGAAGCTCTGGACATGCAAAACATGGATATCATGGAATTTCTGAAATAAACTGACCAAGAGGCTGGGGGACAAATAAATACATTCAAAGACACAATATGTATTCTTTGACATAGAACATGACTAAACCCATACCCTACAGACTCTCGTTCCAAGCATTTAATTGCACAACTGTGCATAACACAAGTACCTTAGAGGCAGATAACTTATCTTCTTATCATATTTTGTCTTGGAACTAGGCTCTTTGCTCTTCAGATATGTCATAATATAACAGTAATTTATTTAGCACAGCTTTCTAGAGCCTAATGATTTAACCAACTGAAAACACACCAACCTGACAAAAACCAGCAACTCATTTTGCGAAACTTGCTGAGTTCGAGAAAATATTTGCACTACTCACAATTTAAAATATTTCTAACTACTGTGATAATGTCTGAGATCTACCTTACTCGATCCTATAACAGTTGCTAGGCTTTGCAATTTCATATTTTCCATAACACTAGACAAAGAAAAGCCATTAAAGGCAGATAATGTAGATAGGGGAATCATGTTAGGCAAGGAGCTGAAAGGCTCTGTCTGCAGAGTACTGTCTAGCCCTACAGCTTACCTTAGAATCACAACCACTACAGAGATGCTGAGTGAGTACATCACTTGCTGTCATGAGGAACAAGTACATGACTACCTCAAATTATTAGTATGCTCAAATTGCTAATGACCAAAAAGCATTAGAAAAATTACAGCCTTCAAGTACATACAGTAGCTTTCCACCAAAACCAGGAGAAAAATGTCACTTTACAAAACTGTTCATCTCTCTTGCTATGTTACTTGTACACATAGTAGCAATGATTTATAGTCCAGCTGCGTGACAGACAACCATGACTTTATGTAAACTCTCTAGGATACCTTTTTCATAAAAGTGAAGAGTGATTTAGCTGCATGAGTTCCATTAACATTAATGGGTGTCACATGGCTAAATCCTTGGGCCCCAATCTAAAGTTTTATATCTCTGTGTAATTAGAAATAATTTTTTTCTGAACTGACTTCCTTTCTAAGTGTTTGTGTGGAGAGACAGCAGAAAAATACTGCAGTACCAATCTACCATGACATCAGTGACACTGCTCTTCCAGAACTGGGATTGTGTGTGGTTTTTGTTAAGTGTCACATCCCATCCCCCTGCAAGATTTAAGCCACTGTAATCATGACTGCAATAAAGGAGTGACAGGACAAAAGACAGTTAAGGCAAAATGTAGTCACCACAAGCAGAATAAAAATCTAATGGGAAACAGTGCATATATTAACAGATACAACATAGGAAAAAAATGCAGGAAACAGGTAAAGCAAGAGCAGCATGATAAAAAAGTGTTTTATAATGTCCGAAATGCTTGTTTAGAGAAAATACTTACTAAAAGTAAGAATTCAGGCTCATTCTACCTATTTATAAAAGTGTGTAATGTAAGCTTCACCTGTTGTTGTGAGCTATAAGTAACTGATACAAGTTTTGTATTAACTGCAAATCAAACTGGAAAATTTAATTGAAAGGTTTTCTTAACTGTTCAAGTGTCTCTTAAAAGCTTGCACATCATTAGAAACTTTGTTCCACTTTTGATGGCTGTTATTGTATGCCAGTACTACCCACTACTGTAAGAGGCCACTGGTTTGGTTCATGCACTCAGGTCCACTGTAATCAAGAGCTATTTCCATTCAATAACTGCTTCTTCATGCATACAAATGGAGCCATTTATTTCAGTTAGCATCTTTATGAACATGAAGAAAAATACCACATTATTCTGATTGTTGCCATTTTCATGTGCAAGCTAAACTGCAGTTATCCACAGAGTTTTTTCATCTTTTGGTAATTGCTCATTTTAGTTCTATATTTTGAACAAAAAAAAATTTCTTGATCTTTCTAGTTTCTTCTCTCAACATTTATTTCTAAGGTGCATTCCAGTATTGACAATATTTTGAATGCGTGGAGAAAATAGCAAGCTATTAACACTTTAAGTGACATTAGATTCTTAGTGCTACTTGCAAGGCTGCTCACTCTTTCAAGAAGCCACATTCATGAAACCACAGCTTCCCATGTGAGTTCCCTGAGCAATTACATACATGAAGTTTTAAATAGCTTTATATAGCTTTTACTCTCCTGAAGTTATGATGCAAATATAAATACTTACAGGCCAGAATTCTTTGCCTGTGTGTAGGGGTCTGGGCTGCATTAGATGGAGCTAATGCAGAAAGCATGCAGATGGGAATACCAAGCCAATGGGAAAAGCATGTAGATTGAAACCTACAAGGCCGAAGGAGAAATCAGTGAAAAATTATGTGGATGGGAAAGTACAGAGCTGAAGACAAAGTTAGCAACAGATAATAAAAGAATGAACACCAGTGGTCAGCAAAGAAGGAGTAGCTGTGGTCAGCAGAAGTGTACCAGTTTGTGCAGGACAAATAAATAGATAAAAGAAGTTTTGTCAAGTTTGGGGCTTTATTTACGAAAATATAATTAACTAATGTAAATGCTTGTAGACACGCCTGAACAATGCATGCAGCCTATCAGGACACAGGTAACCATGTGTGTACAGAACTTAGAATACTAGAAAATGTAACCAGAATCAGAGACTAAATGGGAACATTTTGATCCTTATATCCGTGTGTGGTGTCGTTTCTGGTCCTGCATGAGATAGACCCCCTGGCAGGGGTGGAAAGCAACCCCAGTACCCGTGCAATATAACAACAGCCAGGACAAAACATTCCCACCATCTTTACAAACTTTATATAATGACTTTACAAGTCATTATACTTTGACAAAGACACAATTTTAACGGACAGGGTTAGTTCTAAAGATACGCAGATGAAAACCCCCAATCTATAAGATATTAAAAAAGTTTTACTGTTATAAGCTGTGACAACACTCTGTGCTAAGAAGCTCCTCAGTCTGGTAAGCATCTCTTGACAAAACAAATTTATGCCCCAGCCATTACTAAAGCGTCTGAGAAAATACTTGATTGTCTGGAACACTAAAATACTCAGATTTCTTTTTTTTGTTTGATTTTTTATTTCTTCACAATTAGATACATTTTTTTCTTTTTAAAAAACACAGTCCAATGGCTGAGAGAACATCAATTTGTTCAGTCAAAACCCACCTACTGTGCATGGTGGGTGTTCTTCCATTTGGCAGATACATGCCTTAATCTAAAAATACATGCAATACCACTGCCTACTGAATGGCTGAAACCTGACATTCACAGTTACTTACACAGCAGCTTAAAAGAACAGCAGCTTTATACTGTATTAATACAGAAACATGTTATCCATCTTACTACTGGTTGATATTTGATTACTACACCATAAGTTACCAAAATGGCAATGCAGTACAGGTTTAATTAAAAACTACAAGGCATGTAGATACAGGTAAGTAATCCTCTCAAAAACCTCCAACATGAATTAGAGAAGACTCCCTATATAACTTTTGTCCAGGTAAACCAAGAAAAGAATAATCAACATTCTGCCATTGTAAAAATACAGTTCAATTTAAACAGGTACAGCAAGATTCTAGACTGAATGAAAAGGTGACAAAACACAGTCAAGGTTCAGAAACAAACAAATGCATGAGGGGATTTTAGAAGTGCTGACCGTGACCTCTACTCTAGGCATACATATTCAATAAAATACGTAGTTCAGTTGGAAGCGACTTACAGTGACCATCTAGTACAACTGCCTGACCACTTCAGGGCTGACGTGTTCAGAACAGCATTCCCTGCTACTAACTAGAGAAGGAAAGAATGGACTACAAAGATAATATTTACATCTAGGTAGATATTTATTAATATACTCATCAATTGAGCAATACTTATTTTCAAATAACTGGATATTAACAGCAGCCACGAAAATAATTGAAATCAACTGCCCCATCTCAATTTTCCGGAAACTTTTTGGCCCAGTAAAGCCATGAAGAACTAACAGGCAAACTTAACAGAAATTAAGTTTGATACATCCCATGTGTAGTGTGACAGGAGGAGACACACCAAGGTTTAATTATCACATTGGTGCCTACTAGGCTGTCAACATTTTCATTTCCCCAAAAATGGAAGTATACATACTTCCCTAAAGTTCTTTTCCGTCTATTAAATAAAAGCAGCCTTATATACGATCCCAGACACAAAACTTATTGCCTTTGAAAACAAAATCACATCTACAACACATCATCTTTAAGTATTAGTACTTTTATCTGTGAATGGACTTCCTTTTCTTCCTCAGTTTAGTACATCATTATTTCCAGTTTTTATCTTTCCTTGCAGCCTTCCCTATCCTTTCCCTGTCAGCTTCCATTGTTTTTATTGTTAAATTGATCTTATTCCCAAAACCTTCCTCTTCTCTTGTAATTTTGAATGTTTATTCCTAAACTCACATTATGACTTCAGATTTTTTTTTTGTATGATACTTTGCAGTTTTTATCTTTTTTATATTTAATCTCTTTTATCTCTATATCTGACAGTCTTTCAAAGATCTGCACTAGAGCTAGGCTCCTCTTACATCTTTATCCTTCAGGTTTCTCAGGAATTCATTAAGTAGGTAACTTGCAAATCCACAATTTAACTGCTCTCTAAAGTGTATCATTATATTCTCAAAATGACCTTTACTGAAATTGCCTGGGAAGGTCATATTTCTAGATGAACAAGTTATTAGTTTGAGAGCTCAGTCCTGGCTGGTAGTAAAACAAAACTAGCTAGAAACAGACAAAGTAAGCTTTGCATCCAGGACTACTAACATACCAAATCCCCAAACATCAAACCTTTGATCACCCTCCATCCTTAGTAGGACTGCCAGTTGTGACATATTTCATTACATTTATTTGTAAACTGTTCAAAATGATAGGATATTTTCAGCTGATGTTCAATGAGCATATTTTTCTTGCTGATCTGGAAAAAAAAAGTTTGAAGCTAGATTGATTTATTAAGGGCTACAGAAGTTGTGGATTACATCTACACTGGCTCACTTACATAGTTTGCATCTTCACATTACACACCAGTACCATTTGGGAAACCAATACATAAACATGCTTTTAGTTCAAAGCAAGTTCATGCAAGTAGTCGTGAATATATTTTCAAGTTAACCATCTGAGAACAGTCATCAAACTCAAACAGACTACTCGCAGCACAGCAGCACT
Organism: Athene cunicularia; assembly: GCF_003259725.1. Taxonomy (NCBI): domain Eukaryota; kingdom Metazoa; phylum Chordata; class Aves; order Strigiformes; family Strigidae; genus Athene; species Athene cunicularia. The sequence continues at coordinate 17,781,825 of NW_020799100.1, read as the reverse complement.
ACTCATTTACAGCTTGATTCCTATGAAGTAAGAGTTGAGCTCTATAATGAGAGAGGACTCATCATACTGTTTACAGTCAGGGTCAATCCACACCTCAAACTGAGTTTCAAAACTCATGCTAATTTAATAGCTTCAGGATTTACTTGTAGATGTCAAACTCTGTGCAAGTAGCTCTTAGAAAGTAAAAGAAATTTTTTCTGTTAAATAAAAGGTGTCCCTTACCATATTTGTGTCCTGGAGTTGCACAGTAAATTAGAGTTCCTACAACTCTGTATCACCACTGTAAAAATATTACCTACATTATCATACTCTCCATTCATCAGGGTTAAATAACTTGGTTTTGACAAGCAAGGAAAATAGCATTCATATTTCATTACCATTAGATGAAATATGAGCAAATAGACCGTCTAAGCAGGTAAATCTCATGATTATTTCTCGCTGTTTGCAATGAAGTTAAAAAAAATATTCCAATTCTGGCACTGCAAGAGTAGAGAATGTGGCAATCTTAAGGAAATCTCCTTTACTGTGCATTGCTGCTGCATGTAAAACTCAGCAGTAGTTTGTTTTAGATCTGCTGCTTCAAGATGATGTGGTAGCATGATTATAACAGATAAGTATCTTGACACTGTGTATTGCATACTGCCACTCTGGGAGTGGTAATATAGTTTCTTATTTTTTGTAGATTTACAGCTTGATGCCTTACTTTAAACAAATAATTAAAAAAAAACCCACACACAAAAACCCTCCCCCCCAAAAAAAAACAACAGAGAAGTATTTCTACTGCAAACACATTTTACCATTATATATTTGATTGCTGTAATTAAGCACTTTACCTTCTTCCCCTACCTTCTAACTCCTCCACATCAGCACCACCCACTTCAGTAAGTTTCTCACTATTGAACTCCACTAGGAATGAAATAAATTGCTATTCTTCTAGCTGTTGTTACCTTATTTTCAAGATATTAAAATCAAACTTTAATGCAGCGTATGAAAATCTTGTCTTGATCTTACTTGGGTACGATCAGGATCTAAGGTGTTTACATGATATGAATTGAGTTAGTAATGCAAATATTTTAAATAAGCATGCAGCTGATAGAAAATTTCAGGGTGACAATCCAAATGATGGTTGTAGGACAATGACAGCGCAATTTCTCTGCCTTCTCCCAGCGTACCTGAATCCTGAAAGCAAACTGAATGTGTACATTCCTTAATCTATTCCATTCTGTGAAGTTAATGACATTGTTTCTCTGCTGAGACTGCAAATACTGGAAAGGTTTTAAAAATTCAAATTTCAAGACATTTATCTCACATCTCTTGTATTCTGTTTCTGCCCTTTTTTCCCCACAGCTGTTGACGAACTCTCCAGTAATCTCTGGCCTACTAGTACACAGACTATTCTTACACTAGGGATTAAGATGG
>NW_020799100.1:17751739-17780356 GCF_003259725.1 Athene cunicularia | reverse complement strand
TCCCCCCCCCCCAAAACTTTCCAACACTTAGAAAAATCCCTCCAAGTCTCATTTCCCTCTTACGCTAAGCACCGGTGATGCCCATGCTAGCACCAAGCCTGGCAGCACAACACACCAATTGCCCCTGCAGAGCAGACCACAGCAGGGACTTCCCTGGGCATCTCCAAGCTCCCTTAGGTAGGCATGTGGCCACAGCCAAGAAGCTGGCACACTGGTCCTATTCATACGGGAAGCAAGGATCCAAGGGGGAATCCTGAAGAGGTGGTGGGAATAAAGATGTGCATCAAACCAAGCAGGCTTCTAGGAAAAAGGGGCAACAGCAGCAGGGAACAGTATGGGAACACACCATGACTTTAACTAGTCATTCTATTAATACATATTTTAATACCAGGAATACAACTCTGTACTAGCCTGACACAGCAGCAACAGAAAATCTGTAACACTATGGAATGATAGACAAAGTTGTTTTATTATGGCTATATAATGTAGGTGTTGACAAATTCAACTGTAGGAATGGCTGGCATAGCCTGGGGAACATGATTATTCTCAGATCAAGGTTTTTCATAAACAAATCACCTGAGTGCTGTGCTCTGTTTTTTAAAGAAGAAAAGGTACATTTCCTCAGAAATCTGATGACCGGTATCAAATATATCAGCTTAGATAAAGGTAGAAAAATCATAACATTTAGACAAAGTATGCAGAACCAGAGTATTTTAGGAAAATAAGCTGATCAAACTGATGTGCTATTCCATTTAAATGGGAACTCTTCTTTCCAGTCATCCTTCGGGTGATCGCTGTATATATGTCTGTGTCCTAATACGAACTCCCTTCTCATTATAAACAAGGTCTTTCCTGTAGGCCTGCCTTCTGAGTCAGTCTACAGTTTTTATGAATTTATCTCCCTTAGAACTACTACACAGGGCATGAAGTAAGAATTTTGGGAGGGAAGAAGCCACTTGGTAAAAACCCCTGTCAAGATAAAATTCACCCACACACAAAAAAAAAGGAAGCTCATCAGTGAGTGACCTGAAGCAAGGATGAGAAAGATATGAAAGGGTAACTCCGCAACTTTATTTCTATGCATAGAAGGGAGATCTTTGCACTGTCTAGCTCTGTCCAACACGCTTGCACAACATAGCAACTGCCCAGTGTAGACGTACTCAGTTGCCAATCATGTAGATTGGTATTTTGAAGAGAGACTGAGATTGGAAATGGAACAATACTGCTTTCTCTTTCTTGAGCAAAACCAGAATATTATAGAAAGTATTCAACACCCAGTCTTAGGCTAATTGAAATTACATGGCATTATCTTACAATTTCTTTTATTTAACCATAACACTCAGAATTCATCATTCTTTCACAAAGCAAACCTTGAACATTGTAAATTAAGAAATCCGAGTTAGTTAAAAGAGGTAATCCTGGAAAATTTAATACCTGTCATACCTTTCTGCAATGAGGTGAAGCACTTCAGGCCAGTATTATTAGTAACAAATTAGAAAGTATGTGAGAAAGAATCACAAGCAGAATTAAAATTTAGAAAGATCCTTCTTTGCTGGAGAAGAGTAGACCTTGGTGAAGGAAAGTGCTGACAGGGAAGTCATAGAAACTGCAGTAATGACAACTGCGCTACTATATCACTAGTCAGTACGCAGGAAAAAATGACAGCAGTGAACACCAGGTTATACTGCTCTCCACCAAAACTAACCAGATGTAAATGAAGTATATTTTTATCAGAGATGCTTGCATAAAACACCCTTCAGTCGAACACCTAGAAGCTTCTGCTTTCTCAGTCATGATTTCTGAGGCATTTATCTTAAAAACTCCCCAGGCAGGAACTGAGAATCAACAGTCAGCTTCAACTGCTCAAACACAAGGCAAACGGAAAACTGCACAAAAGGAAGAACTTCAGGAATCCTTGGGTGGCATAAAGCAATCCTCTCCTGTCCCCTTAATTTCCATGATAGAAAATAGTTCAGGGAATACAGCTGGGATTCTTTTGATTCTCAATTACAAAACACAGGAGAAAAAAAAAAAAAAGCACTTTATAGAGGTCATGGCAGCTCTATGTAGCACTGACAGACACCAACAACTCCACGCCAGCCCCAGGAGTGAAGTGACCTACACATCAGCCTCAAATATAACAAGTTCCATGATCACAAGTCTTACTGCAAACCACACCTACACGCAAAATATTCTGCCGTCCTTTAATTTGTATCTTACGAATTTTGAAACAAGTGGAACTAGAAGGAAGGTAATCAACTGAAATAGTCATCTCAGAGACAGTCCTTTTTTTTTTTTTCCACTTCAGTATAAAGTATCTGATGAGATGTGAATGAACCACTTGAACTAATAATGGAGTATTTTCTCACCTTAACTTACAAGGTCAAACCAAAACTACATCTGATTTTTTGTGTATTTGTTTTGAGTTTTTGGGGGTGGGGAGGGGGAGTGTGTGCTCGTTTTTTTGTTCGTTTTGTTGTTGTCGCTGTTGTGGTTTTCAGTTTGTTTTTTGTTTTCTTAATTGAAGAGGTCCTCATCTTTGGCTTATAACCATGGATGATTTTGCACAGACAAATATTTTTTCTCATAACAGCCCTTGCTACAATTACTGCTCTTTTCTTTCTCAGAAAAGACAAAACACTGGACATCAAATAATCCTATGGGGAGAAGTTCTGTTCCACCAGAGGTGTAAGACAGCAGACAGCTTTTGACCCTACTTCTGTTGTTTGTCAGTTCTGTCAGCAAAGAATCAGTCAGTTCTGTCAGCAAAGTGCCTTCAGTGTTGTTATTACAGCAGCCTTTAAGAAGTCAATTCCATTATTAATTACATTGGTCAATGAACAACTTAAAATTAGTGAATGAAGGTTTTATAAATTATGTCCCATATTACCAGCTGTTAGACATAAAAATTAACTGTGTAATTATCCAGCAGATAGAAATGATCAAGACAAATCCAGTAACTGACCAATTTCACTGTCATCTCACTTCAAATAAAATGTTTGTAGAACCAAAGATGATAAACCAGAATCATATTTAATAATATCCCATACCTTCTCCAGCTGCTCTAATTATTTTTTATATCTGCTAATAATGCCATTTTTAGAATTTCAAAACTAACAATATATCCTGACTAGGTACCTATATTAAGTGAACAAATTGATTCCAGTGTATTCGGGGATTTGATCATTAAAATGACTGATGGTCAATACTAAAGTCATTTATACTTCTTGTCAACATATTTATGTTGTTCCTTAACATATTAGGCACACTATGAGATATTAAAATGCATCAATGACAAACTCTGAAAGATAATTAATTAAGCTTGTGTATAATTCACTGTATCTGGAAAGAACGCAAAGACCTTGCACATCATTCAAGAGAACAGGGTCATCCAAGCATCTCAAGATGGAATTCACATCATAAACTAACTGGAATCTGGCAAATAAACAGGACAGAAGCAAGCAATTAAGCAATGTGTCCAGAACAGCACAAAGCTGGTAGCACAGTGGTGCTAAGAATATTTAGAGATTTATTTAAATTATCAACACTATCTGCAGTAAGAATCATTAGCAAATTACAAAGAGTACTATCCTGTATCTGGTAATATAATTCATAATGATAACTCATACCTTGGGACTTGAGCAGTTAAGCAGCATTAATCACTAGGAGCAAATGAATACAGTAAGTCTGTGCACAGACTCATGTCTTAGGTCTCTTGCTCCCATGTAAACTTTGTCATAATGTTATAAATTCTAGCACAGATGGCCCTGATTGTCCACTCAACTACTAGTTAGAGCTTCCCTAAGCAGTTAATTCCAGATCTACAAGAAAGTACACATTCGCAAGTGTGATCTAAACACAAAACCTATTACTTGGATTTTTTTTTAAAAAGGTTATTGGCCCAAGTGTCCCAAAACCTTAGGATGGATCTGAGAAACCTGAATGTGACCATCAAGTCAAACGAATAGAAGGAATTCAGCAAGATAAAGACCAACGCCTGGTACAGCACATGCTGAAAGCTTAAACCTATGCAACTGTGTACTTTATATGCACATGAAGTCTGAATCAGCATTCCTGGTATCTTTGAGGAGTGTTCAGCAAGGTTCAGGGAGACATTTTAAGATTTGAAAGATCACATTTTATTATAGGGATTATTATTATTTCTTGGGAATAGTATGAAGGATTCAAAAAATTAATATACAAGCAAATGTCAGTGAAGTTAAGCCACTATTTAATATTCAAGATTGATAACTGGAAGCTGCTTTGGAGGAAGGAATTTATCTGACTGTTGTAGTTTCACTTTTGGGTTTGGAGTATTTCTGTGGCATAAAATCAGTTCTCAACTGAAAATAAAATACAAAAAATTACTATGTAGGGTTCATACAACTATTAAAGCTAAAAGACCCATACCAGAACTAGAATGACATCTGGTAAAATTCATGTGTGGAAAACTTGAAACCAACTAGTAGCTTTCTTACATTAAAAGCCACTGCGACAAGCATTACTAATAACAGGACTTAAAAATCTGATTAAATATTTACAGCTACAAACAACGTCCAGAATCATCACAGTACCAATTACAACTTTAGAAGGGACACTAACCTTCGTGCATCTCACTTAAAGGAAATTTTAGTATTAGAGAAGACCTTTATGAGACAGAAGTGTTTTACACAGGCATCGCATGGTGAGGCCCAAGAACCTTAAGAAACCAGTTTTGTGTCACTTCATAATCAGAGTTGGTACAAAAATCCCTCTGATCTTGAAAGCATGTACACAAAATGACTGCACTGCTAAATGTGATAAATCAAGAAGAAAACTGGTCTACCACTATCACATAACACTCTTATCACCAATTTTATTTTACATGTCCTGAATTTTGACAGGGTTTCGTTTCCCATCTTTACACAGGCACTTTATTAATAAGAACCAGAGTTCAAGAATCTCAGTAATAATGCTCAAGGTTACCACCACCATCTGGGATTTCAGGACTGCGTAATTGTTCATAAACTTTTAACTAGATTAAAATGTTACATGTATATTTCAGTGATAAAGTCTGCTAGGTGAGCAACCAACATCAAACTGAGATGACAATTACCTGTGCATGAACAGGTTTTTAGCAGAAAGACAAATTCTCTTGAGAAAAACTGAATCTCTACTTAAGGTAGCAACAACCTTGAATATCTGACTGGCTTGAGCAACACACTCATCAGCTATCACTAGCAATTTATTGCTGATCCTAACAGGTGATTTCACAAAGTAATAAAACAGTTGATTTATCAATTATAACCTGGATAAAAAAATACTAGTCTTCAGTTACAACGAATAAACTGAATCTGTAGTGCTTTCATATATTTGCTAAGTACATATGCACATGCTCTAAGGAGACAAAGAAAGTATTTTGCTTGGGAGAGTAATAACAGAGTGGAATGTGGAGAGAAGTCTGTCTTCTAGATTATCTACTACCCACTTAAAAAGGAAAATAAATTTAACAAGATTCCTGGAAAAGTAGATGAGAAGACATAGGAAAGGGTGCAGAAACATAACTTCAAACAAAATCAATTCTCTGCTTCTAGCAGTAGATAATTGTGATGTTCTGAAAATTCACAGAAACTTACTTTGTGAATCTACCATTTGTAGAATGATGCTATTTCCATCTGCCTGGAAGAAAAGCATCCAGACTTTGCTTGCATGGTTAAAACACAGAGCTCCAAGAAGAGAAGTTCCATGTTACACATTCACTGAAACACAGACATAGTATTACATGCTACAAAAGCCCATTTCTCATTTAATTGTAAAATCCAGAACATTCTACTAGGTGTTGGGCTGGGTTTATTTCCTTAAGGAATCCTGTGGGAATATACAAGCACAAAGCTGGTAGCACATGCTTTAGTTCATGCTTTTCAGTAAACTCTTTCCTCTGAAGGGTATATCTAAACCAGTAACTTTTTCAAGCAAAAGATTTTTTTTTTCCCCATTTTGTCATTCTAGATTTTCATTATCTAACTAAAATTTAAAAAAACTAACAACCTAGGTTTGTATTACAACTTAAAAACCAAAATCTTCCTTCAATACATGAAAGTTTCTCAAAATACTGGCCCAGGCCAGGGAGATCCATGTGAATACATATGGCTCATCTGCAGCAACATAATACTTGCTATTTCACAGGAGACAATTCACTATAATAAGGCTTTTAGTTCGATTGCTAACATGGGACTCCTTCATATTCATGTCTTCTTCATATTTATGTCCTTCAACGCATAAAAACCCCAACTCATAGTGAATGAAAATAAATCGCTGAAGACACACAGTAAAAGCACGTGTTAATAGTTGAACGAGTACATTTTGTGTGCATAAATGAAAAACTGCCTTGTCCCCACTCTTCTGGGGTGAAGGTTGCTTCACTCCTGGACAGCCCCGCTCTTTAGAAATTCTGCGGGTCAGCTGGACAGTTCATAGTTCTCAGGATCACTGCATGCTGCACTGCCATCTTCAGCAATGTATGTGGAAATAAAAAGGAAGACTCATTCTGTAAATTCTAACAAGAGCTGTCAAGTCTTGCTGGCAGAAGTTCGATGCATTTGTGGTCTATCTGCTTTTGAGTAGTATCAGATCAGAACCTGAAACCAACTGTACTGATCAAACCCAAAACATCTCCAAAGACAAAAGTGAACATTCCCTCCTAACAGTGAAAGGCACCAAGAGTCTCTTCTTACAGCAAACCTTTTGTTTCAAAGAAACATTTCAAAGAATACCAATTTTTTGATTGCAACACAGACGAAGTCACTTGCAAATGTCTGAGTTCTGTGCAACAGACACGGCTGCAGCCTTGTTCTAGATCTGGTACCAAGGGAGCAAATGTGACGGAACAATACAAACCAGTCCCCATTATTTAATCTTGACTGGAAAACAGGCAAAGAAGTATCATCCACACAAATACTGCAATAAAATGGGAAAGCATACATTAAAACGTATTTTTAGTGACTTTAAATGTTTCCAGGCATTTTCAACTCTGAGTCTACTACTTTTGCCTCAATTCATTAAATAATTGCTTTACTGTACATAACTCATTCATATTTACAGTTCATAAATAACATGCCATGTTCCTATTTCACTTTCACTCTTCCACTTGTTTTCGTCTGCTTTCCTACACAGCACTGACAAGAAAAGACCTTCTGTATTTTGTGTAGAATAGTTCTGTTTCCCACTAGGCTTCAGAAAAACACTACACAGTACTTTCCATTACACAGTCTATAAAACTTCCTGCTTGCCAAAATGTATAAAGCCGGCCTCGGAAGCTCCGAAAACTAACAACAAATGACGCAACTGGTAGCAGCTTCGCAATTCTCTGAGGGAAGGATCCCAGCACACAAGGAAAAGAATTAAGTTCCTTAGATTTAGCTGTCATTATGTGCAAACTACACCTCTGTAATGGAGACGAGAAAGTAAACACTGTTCTGTGGCAGGGTCACATCCCACCCCCCACATCATCTATAAAGGCTATTAAATCATCAAGGATGAGAAACGTGTATTGTTAAAAATAAGACAAACGTTTTCATAACTACTGTTTCATGTTGTCACAATACTTAATTTCTTTTAAACTACACAAGATGACATCTCCCTGCACTGGGGAAATAGGTCGCAGGGCACCCAAGGAGTTACTGCCTTGTCAAGGTAACTCTAAGGAACTTTCTAGTATTTTTATAAGAGATGTTAATACTATAAAACATGCAACAACATAACAATTATTTCTTTAAAAAAAAAAAAAAAAGTACTAGCAGAATGGAATAAAAACTCAAAAGATTCAGAGAGGAAGACCTACAGTACTCAATGACACATCCCAGTTCTGCCACCCGAGTTCCCATACTGTGCAACATAACAGCAAGAAACATCCAAACACTAGTGCCCGTGCCCCACGTACCAAAGGTCCTCTCAGAATCTGGAGGGAAGGGCAGGTAACAGAATTTATCAGAGTATCTGAGCACTGTAAGATGCTGGAAATGACATCTATCAGAATACCACAGAAATAGGCCCAGGCCTCAGAGTACTTGGAGCAATTCCGTGTGTGTTGAAGTTATGGCTGATGGATCACAGGCTCTGTGTGGTTATCTGGGACTCTGTTACAGAAACAGCGAGGTTTCTTCAAAGCTGTCATTTCCAACACATCAATGCAGCTCAGTTTATAGTTTCAGTTATTTTTCTATACTTCTTGTCAAGTGACATTATTGCTCATATTACAACAAGATGTGCATGTCTCACCTCTTACAGATGTACAGAGTGAAATAAATTACAGGTAATGATTACTATAATAATGCCTTATGTTTCCTAGATATATTTTAGTCTATAATAATACCCTACAATGGATTCCAACAGATTTCTGTGATTCATTTGGAAGACTTTTTTTGTTGAAACAAGAGACAACTGAACTGATTTTATTTTTTTTAAATCTCAGCCTGCAAACAGCTTCTCAACTACATTAGAGAAAGTCTTCCTCCTAACAAACCTTTAACCTTTGCAAGCATATGATGTTGTAAATTTTGTGTTGGAATCCCACACTACGAAAGAATTTCCTATGAAAAAATATATTACATTAAAAATTAACACAGACTGGAAAGGACTTCAGGAGGTCTGTAGACAACCTCCTGCCCAGAAGAGATTCTGAATTCAGACTGGTTTGCTCAGGAGTTTGTCCTGTTTACCACAATCGTCCAAAAATACAAAGTCCACAAGCTCTGTAGTCAGCCCATGCCAAGGGTTAACCATCCTCAGAATACGTCATTTTCAATGAAAACAACTAATTATCAGCTTGCACATGCACTTTTAATTGCTCTCATGGAATAATCACTACATCACATCTCATGAAATATCACTGAGAAGCACAAAGGAGCTCTGAGGGCCATGAGCTCTTCAGGACTGTTTTACCATAATTCCTTGTCAGGATTTTTTCATAATCTTATGCCAAAATAGAGGTTATAGTTGAATATAGTTGTGTTGGGTGAAAGATTTACTGATAAAATGTCATATATGTTTTTATAAAGGCTTCCTAGCACTCTGAGGATTATCTACTTTCCCATTGTAACATTAAAAAACTAAGCTGTGACAACTATATTGTTCTGATTAATGTAAATAAAAGGAAAAAGAGCTTCTCTATCTCAAAATTCTGAGTAAAGCAGACTTTAATAATTCACAGTTTGAAAAATTACAATTTCATTTCCACAAACAAAAATTACTTGATAAAGCCTGGATTGAATTAATTTTATACTTCTGGGAAAATCAGCAATCTTTTATGTAACAGACTGAAATAGGAACAACATTGTGCAGACATTGCAACAACATGCCAATTACCATGGTGTAGTCTCTGGTGAAATAAATTTCCAATTTTCAAAGTTGAAAGACCTTCAATAATGGTAATTAAAGATGCTCTAATGCTTAAAACCCAAAACACACCAGGGATGGAAAAAGAGATTAAACAATTTCCAGTGGTTTAGCATACAGCTGATGTTGCAAAAACACACTGGGACACTAGCAGAGAACACCACACAGCCTCATTTACAGGCACTCTCTGGAACATCTGATTGCCAAACCACGGCTGGGACTTGTTTTCATAGTTCACTACTTGGAATATGCCAAAAATCATATCAGGGACCTTCCTAACAGTCTGCCAGCACAGAAACTTTAGTCCCAGTACTCAGAACATATCCTAGGCACATTTAAATTGAGTATATATTCAGCCCTTATTTTTAATTTACCCATTTTGCCCTCAGTTGTCTTTGTGTTATTGAAAACATGCATTCTAAATCCTTTCCTGTGTCTAAATTGGATAAACGAACTGATAGATATTAAATAATATCCTCAATGGCACAACTAAATTTGATTTAAATCAGTAAAAAAAAAGTCAGTAGGGCAGATCACCAATCACCATTAGTTCAAGTCTTCTCTTTTAATAGAATAAGCAGCCTCTAAATTGAGAAAAATTACAGGGAAGTAAAACGTGGTAATCGAGTTCATGTTGTAATCTTCTTCAATGCATTAATATTTCAATGGATTCAAAGGCAGAACACACTAATGCACGTTTAACTTCTCTTCTATATTCATTTTGTTTCACAACAGGCAATTCAGAAGCCACACAAAAAAGCAATCTACTCAGATTTTTTATGCTGAGAGGTCACTTAGAGGTAAGGAGAGAAAAAAAAAAAAAAAAAAAAAAATCTATTCACATACCATTTGTATTTCTACTGTATTAATGCCCAAAGCTTGGCCCTAGTTCAGTGCTTACTATTTCAAAACAGACCACAACCTGTTTTTTTTAGCCTTATGTTTATTTTAATCATGACTTTCTATGTAGAACTACGTTAAGTTTCTAGGACTTGGAGGTAACATCCAACACCACACAGATCAAATATAGAATACCTTCAAAGGAAGTTAACATTGCATGAAGCAAAACTGGAGTTCTAGTAGTAGCTTTGCGTATGCTTAGCTATAAAAACTCATCTCTACTACCTTCTCCCTCTTCTTCAGCCTCACAACCTCAACCCCCAAAACATTTTTTCATTTCTTCCCCATTCTTACTGACTACCCCAGCCATTCTGAACCAGGACTCACTCATATTGCATTCCCATTCTTACCAACCCATGTTTCCCACCTCCATACACCCACAGTTCCTAATCTGTAAATGCACATCTTCCTAAACACAGTCAAGAACAACATAAAGTGAGGAACTACTATTATGCACAACATGAAAAAACTCTTTAATTGGCAGAGCTACTGATGTACAGACAATTATGTCTCATATTACATGATGTAATTTTAGATAGGCAGAGTCATCACTTGCTACTGCCGCCAAAACCCAGGAGGAACTGTAAATGCAGTAGTGCTGTACCGTAAATCCTCATACCTAATCCACTGGGTTGTCACTTATTATGGGCTGTATTATGAACAACCAAATCATGTTTTCTTTTATCCTTCTATCCACATCACGTGGTTACAGTCTAAAAATGACTCTTTGGCATACATGTAAGGAAAATAACTACCTGATCTAAACTCGGATAATTTTAAAAGTCTACTGATACAAGCTGGTTGTACAGCATACCCTGTGGAAGCCTCACTTGCACTGCCAAAGGTATCCAGTAGTAAGCTAAAATACACAACTTACACATTAAGAACCAGTTGAAGAGCTTGAAAGACAGGCAGCTACTCTGTATAGAAAAAATTACTTAATTTTAAAACCTACAACTTACTAGGAGAAAATTCATGGAAGAAATAGAATTTTAAATTAACAGAAGAAAATTATTAATTAACATGGTAACAATCATCCATGATGCACAGGAACATCATTTCCACACACAAGGAATGAAAAGGAGCATGAAGACAGACTGAGGACAAAATAGAAAAAACCCTATCTGAACATGTTCACTTTCTTCATTTCATTGAGTTAAAGATTTTCACACTATTCCAAAATCTGGCACTACAGCAGTTTACATTAGCATAGCTGCTACCTTAACTCAACAGGCCTAAGACTGTTAGTTAACAAAGTTATTTCACAAGACGAAATGTGACCAACCTCTTGTCCCAAACACAGAATGAACTTTGAATGTTTTTTCTGCGCTCAAAGAAATAAAGCCAAATGACACAAACAACCTATTTCAAGAAATGTAACTGCACCCAAAAGTATTCTGAGAAAGGAGACGGGACTCCATCACGTCTCTTACAGAACAGAGAACTCATGTAATTTGTAAAATTGTCGATATCTGTGATTAAAGTGTTCTGGCATCTGAACACATTTCAGTTTCAATATTGCCATTTGGTCTTATGGGAAGTATAATTTGACAAAATATAAAATGTAACATGTCATGCAGGAAATTTAAAACCACAGGAAAAGGTTTATTTTCAAAAGCCTGACTTTTAAGGTGCCTCTGAAATACTGTAACAATCCTGTAATGGGAAAAAAAACATGTATTTATAAAGATGATTCACATCTATCTAAATACAAAAATTTATAACCTGTATTTTTAATAGTAAATTTGAAATATTACAGTAAATATTTCAAATATAAATATTTTCTAGCAGTAACTCATACAGATTTCTAATCTGATTTTTTTTTAAGGAATTACACTCTTTTTTTTGCACCATATGAAGGTCTTGTTTATTTCCACAGTAGTACCCACATTTTATGATTACTAGCCTTTTTTCAGAGCTCTGCAGCATTTCATTATTGAGTACTTCTCTTTCTGTGAGGTTTTATTGTTCCATCTGGCATTTTAATTACAGACCTAGTATCAATTTTACATACTTGCTGAAGAGGAAAAAAAAACCCTGACCTTAATACTGACTTCCCTGCAAATTTACATCATGACTACATTAAAACAATTAATTTTGCATCATAAGTTCAGCATTATGTGTTTTTCCTTTGTAATACAGCAATATATCTGACTATACATCAGATAGCATTAGAAGAAATAAATTAAATGAATGCTGACATTTAAACACTCATCATTTTCAGTTTTACAGGAAAAAATAAAGTTGAGTTTCAATGAATACATAAGGAATTTGGTCAAGATTAATAGCACTACCAAATATACAAGCTGTGTGTTTCTGAGGACAGACATAGTACTATCTGCCTACCTTCCATCAATCCAGGAAAGTACATCAACGTTCTTGGTAAAAATCCAGCCATTTGTTTATAACCTTCTACATGAAGCATTACATTTGATACATCATGTCATGTTGCTTGAAGTTTCACGTACTGTCACGTTACCCAGTATGATTTGACATGTGCAATTTGACAAAACGTAAGATGTAACATGTCATGCTGAAAATTTAAAATCATGGGAGAAGTTTTATTTCAAAAAAAACCCAACCTTCCCCCTAGAAGTGTCTTCAATCAGTTATTTTAAAATGACAAAAAAACCTCTCCATAGTTATGTAGTTTTCATATATATTAACAACATGAAAATTACAACTCAGAAAATATCAGGTAAATAAATCATAAAATTTTATTTTAGTATATTCTGTTCCTTTTAATTTAGTAGTTATGTGTTGTCTCCAGAAAAAGTGCACTGCTCTCTAGAAAGTCAGGTGATTTTCTACTCAGCTTTTAACTTTTATCCCCCCATGGGCAAGTCCCAATTCAGAGACTTGTATAGTTAACTTCCTGTCCACAGCTGCTTTAAGATTTACACACAATATCTACTGATACAAACTAAAGCATTACACCTCCCAGTAAAATACTGCAACTGTTTCTGTGTATCAAGTAGTTTCAGTCTGAGGCTGCCCTTCTGATCTGATCAGTAGAAAAAAGCAAATGACGACACGAAAGCAAAAAGCATTAGCTTTGCTGAATTTTCTATGCTAAGCATATTTATCAATTCAAGGACAGAAGAGGAAAAGGGGGCAAGGACTTTAACTCTCCTTAGATGTAAATTACTGACACAACTGAGATACTTATGCCAACATAAAGTTGAATTCAACAGGACCCTCTGGAGTTTTAAATCCTCTGTATAGTGATTCTAATGGGCAGTATGTGCTTTCTTTCAGGCAAACTGACAAAATAAAAATGAAAAATATGCATGTAGGGATATATTCACCTCACTGAACCATTCAGAAAATAAAAGTTAACTATCATTTTCTTGTTTATGTCCTGTCCACAGATTATCAATTTTTAAACCTGGAAGAAAAGCATGATCTATATTTCTTTCAATTACCACAAATTCTATTGAAGATTATGTGGAATTAGACTAACACTGAGAAATAATTTTTATTCTCTAACAATAATTATTTTCAAATTTATGTAAACTGCAGAAATAGTTTGCTATTTGGTGTTCTGTCAGTCATTTTATGGTACATTTTACTATTACAATACATGCTGCAAAATAAAAAAGAAAGCTTAATTCATCATTTTAAAAAGTCAATTATACTTTGAAAATCCCAAATCAAATACCAGGCTGGGAATACTAACACCAATCATCTGATGCTAAGTATATGAACACAGATGCAATGGAAATTTCTACCTGCACATAGACTGCACCGTCAGCACAGCCTAAATTCATTCTCGTTATGGCAATCCTGATGAAGGGGCTGCATGCAGTCACACATGGGGCTTGGCTGCTGAACAAAGTCATGTCTGGTCCCAGAGGACTGCTGGGGTGCCTCACTGGAGACCTCATTCCTTTGGGGTTAGCAGTTTGTGCTTTGTAACATGGAATCTTCACTCAGACTTCATCTCTTATAATGCTTTGGTCTGACAGTCCTTAGATAAGTTCTCTTCCCTCAGACGATAGTCTGATGCAAGGAAGAATTTTATTATTTTTTTTTTCTTTTTAAAAGAAGGCAAAAAGCAGCAGGGGGAGGGTTTGAGACTCTGTGTAACAGTATTTCTGAATCAAATTATCTTTCTCCTGAATAAGTCACCTGAAGTTTGAGGGCTTCTTATTCACAACCTAAGCTATCACTCCCAGCAGAAAATTTTGTTTTATTTTGCTTCATAACTAGGTTATTCCACATAGAAGAAACTGTTATTTTCCAGATCTAAATAATGACACTGTACTCAGTTTTGGAAGAAAAAAAAAGGTAAATTGATGTAACATTGCCCTTTTTAAACTGTGTTATAAGTTCTCCTGGTCATAAATAGTACAAAGAATACCTCACTGTCCTAATAACAACTTTTATGCATCTATGGTCTTCTGTTTACAGAGAGCTACAGGCTCAGATGCTCTATTAGCTGTTTGGTGGCGCTAGTGTAACACCACCACAGTGTTTGTTTAAAATAGAGACTACAAAAAGTTTAAGAGTAAAGATATGTACCTGAACATTACAGATACAGAGACACGTGGATTTTCTGATTTGTGCTTCTCAGTGATCCTGAGAGACTTGTGTCTTAACAGTGACTCAATAGCCTAACTACAGGCACGCTTTTCTTGTTCCCTCAAGTATAACACAGCCATTTATAAGTGATTTTTTGAAAGAATTTCTGTGGGTAGATTTTACTATCAGGAGCACATTTGCTCCTGATAGTATAGCCTAACATTAAAGGAATAGCTATCTCAGACATCTAAGGTAACAAAAGTATATACTTCTCCCTTCAGTCTCACCATCAAGTATGTAAGACATCATACATCTAGAACACAAAGGCTTCCAAGAATTACATGAGGAATTAGAGGGGAAAAAAACCAGGATCACTCTAAAATTACATTACAAAAGAAGTCCAACTG
This sequence comes from Athene cunicularia, assembly GCF_003259725.1. Taxonomy (NCBI): domain Eukaryota; kingdom Metazoa; phylum Chordata; class Aves; order Strigiformes; family Strigidae; genus Athene; species Athene cunicularia. Next base: position 17,765,153 of record NW_020799100.1, on the reverse strand, counting down.
CAATACATGACAAAAACTATCTTAATACATTATCAGCAAATGAACTCATATAATCTGAGAGTGTACCTGTTGGTCATATCTAATTTTAAGTGACCCACTATCTCCATCATAGCTGGGTTCATCATAACATGGAAACTGTTAACCGTTAACTGTCACGCATGGTAACAATAGTATTTCAAACTGCATCAACAAGGATCATTCTGGTTACTATTTTCAGTGAACACGTAACTAGTTTGAGAAATAGTTAATTCTAGAAAGTGTATGATGATTCATACTAAATGCTTGGGTACCATTAAAATATATTCCTCTCTAATGTTTCTCAATACATTAAATAGCAAGTTAAACTTTACTAACTCTTGCCATACAACACCTGCAATCGCCCTAATCAAAGAGCAACACTTGGCCTGTGTTAGCACACTCACTGCTGTTACTGTTTCTTAACAGGATCTGAAAAAAATCTAAAAATTCAACTTCTGATTTGGAAGCTACTGAATATACTATCCGTTTCAGAGCTGCCAGAACTGAATGCAAATTTTTATTTATGTTAGTGGAAATGAGATACAATCACATCTCAAAGCAGAGTCAGAGTAAGGAAGCAGGCTATTAATTTATTTCTCATTACCACCTGGAATTTCTTTTTTTTTTTAACCCTTCATAACAATTTATCATCTGTTCTGCTTAGTCCACACCTATCAAAGTACATTCATAAATATAAAACTGAAAATAATTTTCTGATATACAGCAGTTGTCAAGTAATCTGACCAGTAGTTTAACAACAGCATTTTAAATTTGTGTCCCAAGTGTTTAATTTAGATGCAACTAGATGCTTAATGTACAGTACGTTAATCAAATAATTACCGGTAAGTGAAGATCCCTAGCTTAGGTTACTCAAGCTCCCATTTAAGTAGGAGAGTAATTACTTGACTGATTCTCGTACTTAACTCCAAGTACAAGCAAGTACCTAAAATCATTATCTGAGCCACTGCTAATAGGTAGGGCAAGGGGCAGGGGTTGCTGAACAGAAGACAAACCTTTGACATCCTACTCCTTCATTCTATAGTCTTTTAGTACTGGAAAAGAATTTTAGTTATACGTATTATTAGTCTATAAAACCAAACTGTATAGTTATGATCAGAGCCTTGAAATGGAGACTAGAACAGTAAACCATCTGAGAGGAACACCGCCTTCTTTAAAAGCAATTCTGCCAGAATACTTCCCTGCGTTATAAGCATATACTGTAAGGGCACATTGTCAGAACCTTCATTTCACATTTCTAAGGATGCCAACTGCAAGCCCTTTTTTTTTTTTTTAAATCATCTGCCTTCTAAAGCGTAATGTTTCTTTTTCCCCAGTTGCTGAATAAAACAAACAAAAAAGCAGCCAATTTTTAAGTACAGTGCTAGAAGATGGGCTTCCACGGTGATTCTGAGCAAAACTGTTACTTATTTGCCAAAGATATTGTCCCACCCTACTCACTTCATACAGACATTAGAGCCCAAAAAGCCATTTACCATGACAAGTTCTGTCCTGAAATCTTTTTATGGGTAAAACTTTCAACACAAAATACAAACACCACTGATGTACTAAAAGCAAATGTGGTAAAAACACAAAAAAGTTTACTGTAAGATAGCTTTGTATGTTTTAAGTGCATCATGTATCTCTATAAACAGGTCATTAAAGCTGTTTCATTTTTTAACTTAGGACATCATATAACTTAAAGTCTACAATGCCTCTCATATTATACTGAATTGCTCCATAGAGTCATTCTCAGAACTACCTTCTGAGTACAAAAATAGCAGCCATATAGCAATAAGAACACTGCGTTTCTGGACTACAGACTATAAAAGTACATCACCTGCTTTAAGTTACAGATTTTTTGTTTCTACAGCTTACCACACTTCTCTGGTCATCATCAATTAAAAACAAATACAAAACACACAAAACCCCCCATTTTTCTCTCTCTAGAGGAAGGACTTCTCTAATCATAGCAATTTAGATTGATTTTGACATATTGCTGGTCACTGTGTAAGATTTTCAAGTTATCTGGGCAAACAGCTAGACTTGAGACTAAGTCTGAGTTTTGCTCTCAATGATTTTAACAATTGTCAATGATGGTGTAGAGTCACCTCCCTCCCCTTCTGTCCATTCTAGAAGAATCCTCATCTAAACAAAATCAAGTAAGTAGAAAGTGTCCGAAAAATTATGCTACCACTCAGTAATGTTAAAGTGTAGTGTAATGCTGCGGTCTCTTCAGTGAGACATCGTAACTCATATCCCTCACAGAATAAAGACAATGAAGGAGAGATTTGTAGCCATTTCTGGTAGCATATAAGAAGGTGGGGGGAAGAATAATTAATCCAGATGATCTTATCCTGTGCTCTATAGCTTTGGTAGAGTTCTCCTAGAGCACAGTAGTCTTTGCTCATATTTTAATCCTTCATGGATTTCTTAAATTTATTTACGAAACTATCCTGGTATCCATGATACTATCCAAATACTCACAGAACTTTCGCTATCGCTGGTTGGCTGAGTGGGTTTCATCAGGCCCTATTCTTAGCAGGTCAACGTATTTACTTACAGTTTACCCACCAGAGGGCACCACAGGATTTCACGATCAGCTAGACTCGGGGAAGGCAGGAGAACTAAGCACTACTATAAAAAAAAGACCAAACATGCAAGGTTTCAGCAGATGCTTTTTCATTTATTTCAGAATATGCCTTGGCACCCACACCCACCCACTGAATACCTTTCTCTAGTATAATTAACTTGGGAGACATAGCAGAAAGCTTTCAAAATGAAATTAAATGACCCAGGAATATACATCTTGTACATTCAGAACTCAACAGTACATCAAGACCATACGGATGATTTCACCTGTGCCTTGTCTTAAATCATCCTCGTCTGTTTTGAAGTTCAACTGTTATGTTCAGGTTGAAACCATCAATTTATAACAGCTCATTACCAGCATTTAGTAATCTTACTTTCAGACATTTTTTAAGCTAAAAATAAAAAAGCCAATAACCTTAAGAAAAGAACATAGAAATTTAATAGAACATGCACATCTTACATATGTTCAGACTGGTTTAATTTTCTCTTACACAGTAAATAAATCAGACAAACTTTTAGGATTCATTTGGTTTGCATTATCTCCCATGTTCCAGAGTTGCAAGGACTCGGGGTTCTGAGAGTTTCCATTGATTATCTACATTTTTCCCCAAACAAGCATGACCTCAGTGAACCTTTTATTTGGGAAATTGGTTAACCTCAAGCAAATTTTCTCTTTGATAAAAATTCTTAAGTTTCTCTCAAATTTAAAGAAAAATTAGCGGTTCCTCTGTTGCACTGGAGTCATTTACTTTGAAGTTCACCCTCTCCATAATCTGCCATTTTAAATCAACTTTAACACACACAGGTCAGTACATCTGGAGCACAGATGTTTCATTTAATCTCTCTAAACTCTCCTGCAGAACATAGTATCTCTTAGAGATCACCTGTAACAGTTGTGCCAGCAGATAGTGAAACATTACCTTTCATCATTCTTCCCTGTGAGTTTTAAGGTTGATAGTCAGATCTCCTAATCTAACCAAAACATTCTCACCAGCTCTTGTCCAATCTTTTGGCTGCTACAAATTGGTCATAGGTAGGGTGATAAATGCTAGGAGATTACATTCATGTAACACTTCCAAGTTTCTTTTATAATTACCTTTATCACACATCCTTTATCCTTTGTATACCTCCTCTGAATACACTTAAAAAATAATAGCCGTAGCAGTGAACTTCAACTTGCAACAGTCTTTGATCTGATGACCTCCAGTGAACAGGACAGACAAGCAGTGTTCTCCAACTTCAGTCTGGTTGATAAACTGCAGCAACCTGGTTCTGCATGAGCATAAACCACAGCGCTAACTGCAGCCAGGTTTTGTTGGCTTTTAGGGCTAGAGGTGGTCCTATTTCATTTTGACTTTTTTTTGAACTAGTATGCTCTTAAAAATGTGTGGCCCATGGCAGGTACCTGCCATGTGTTTTCAGTGAGTTAACAGCACATGTACCCTACGAAGACAAGCACACACGCACACAAATGTGAGAAAAATTGAAATAGCAAAGACTGTTACAAAGAAAAAAAGTGTGAAAAACTGAAATGAAAATGGCTGCAGTAACAGCTTGTCTCACAGTAAAACTGGAATAGCTGCTAGCACTTGTAGAGTTATGAAGAGGTAATATGAAAGGACTGACTTCAGATAGTCCCTTTTTTTTTCTTTGTTCACAGGTAGTTCATAAGCAGTTGAGGATTGTTGACACAATAAAATGTTTACAGATAGCCAGATGTAAAGTTTGGATGGACAGACTGAACTCATCAGATGATGATTCCCAACAAATAATCACAATGCTATTTAAGGAAAAAAAAAAACAAGCCACAACCAAAAAAACCCACACCACTAAAAATACCTGGGAATTGAGAAGTATCAACTTTCAACTTCAGTATTCTGAAAGGAAAAAAAGGTAATTTTTTTTAAAAAAATAACCATAAAGTATTTGCAATAAAGCTGCCTAAACAAAAAAGGACAAGAGTAACAGTAAATGGAGTTAGAGAAGCACTTTTTTAGTTGTTGTTTTTATGTGAAAAAAGACAACACCAAGACAGCAGATCAGCATTTCTCAACTCTTGGTCAAGATGTTCCCAGAAGACATTCCTATGTCACCTGTGTTCATCCATGACATTTTTCACTAAAGAACAAAACAGGACTGCCCACAGAGAAAAATTTGCTCTGCAGTCTTCTCCTAGTGCCAAAGGGTGAGGGATCACAGTCCTCAAACTGTAATCCCAAAGAACAACGCAAGTTTTGGGAGCTTCCCAAGGGTTTAGAAAGACATTTTATGCCTTGTTTTCAAGCTCTAAAAGATGGTACAAGTCCATAGAACACCTACAAGCCTCACACCAGGAAACTTATATTGTTTTGTTATAGAGAGAGTTAGGTCTAAGAAGAGTATCCTGGAAATGCCTCCCCGTGCTCTTCTATTGTTGTTATTCTCCCCACAGACTTCCACTATTGATTAACTTCAAGAGACAGGAATGAAACTGGATGAACCTTCGATTTTACACAATTCAGCTAATTCTATGTTTTCAGTTCCTTGTCTGATCTTCTGATGTCCATAAGATGCAAACAATAACACTAAACAGTAACACCACAGATCTCCTGTCAATAGGTCGATATATTTATTCTGTCAGAGGTAAGTAGAAGGCAGTCCTAGCCCCTCTGCTTCCCTATAAGCTACATGATGCATTAGACCTGAAGACTTCCATTCTCCATATTTATTAACTAAAATAATAATCTGAAACTGATAATTTAGGTTCCAGACTACTTCTGAAGTCTTAAAAATTCGATGATGTTGTGCTTATTAAGCATGTTTAAGTTCTAAATATTTTCTTCTTATTAAACCTGTTCCTTATGCCATCCAGTAATACCTGTGCAAAAGGAGGAAGATGCACAGAAGTTTTCCCCATGTGAAGAGAGAAAGTGCATAAAGGAAAGAAGATTTCAAGAGCTTTTCACTCAAGGACCATTGCGCTAGTTTTCAACACAGTCTATTTCTATTAACTGCAGACTTCAGGATATCATACACTAGATCTTTTGAAGGTGAAGGTTTCCAGTTTTTTGTCCCAGAACTGCAAGTCATCTGCAAAGCAACTCAAAGAATCCAGATCATGGCAGAAAACCTGTTATCAGCTCAAGATAAACGCTCCTTAAAACATCTTGTCTTGCCTCAGAATAGAAGGAAAAGAAAGGCCTCTAGGACAGAACAGGCCGAGGAAGAACAGCGAGGGTAAAAAGGGTAAGAGATCTTTTGCTGAAAAAAAAAAAAACCACCACCACAAAACCCAACAAAAAACCATTTTCTTTATGACAATGATCATATTAACAGCCCATATCTTTGTTTATGAATCAATTCAATTCTGAATATCACAACGCCAATGCTGGCTTTGTTATTACTCTGAAATGTAACATATATTCAACTTTTTGGTGACTCCTCCCATGTTGTGTATAGTCTACGATAACAAACTGTGTTCTCACTTTACTGCTGGTATTACAGACTGTTCACTTAAAACATTTGAAGCAATAGACAAGAAAGGGAGAGGAGAAGAGGTAGGCTTTCTTAATTCAAACCCAGATATACGTACAACACACTTACACAAGCGGCATAACCTAGTGAATAGACTGTAGCCTGTCAATTCTTATCTCAATGAAGTAAACGCACAAAGGTCTGTAGATTTTAAATCCTCTCATTAAACAAACTACTAAAAGGCATTAAGTAGCATTACCATAATTTTTAGACTCTCCAGTATCTTGTACATATGCTTTTGTCCTTAGAATATTTTCACATTCATTCTGGACATGTAAATTTTTTTAAACTACAGTGTTTGTAATTTGTTAAGTTAGTGGTCAAGTATTTAAAAAAAAAAAAAAAAAGAAACAAACAATCAAAACCAAAAACCCCATGAAAGCTAACATTTTGAAAAGGGTATCGATTGTAAATATTCTATCATCTAAACACAAGCATCAAAACAAATATTGGATAAACACAGGTATAGTTCACCACTTACAGGTGAAGCAGCACTGGAAAACAGTAACAGAAAAAGAGATGCTGACAGTACTTCAGTGTACATGGCAATTAAAAAAAAAACCAAAGCAGTGTGAAAAAGATTGCTGGAGAAACAGCTATGGGTCTGAAACATGCCAGTCACTTCTGCACTTCTCATACACAAGAAGATATGAAGTTCAAATGAAAGAAAGACAGACATAGTTCCTGTGGGTACTGCATATGGAATATATGCATCAATATGGTACCTTCTAGGAACATCAGATAAGCTTTGTTAACTGTCGGCATAAAAGCAGGAATATGCCTCTTCCAAAAATAACTATGCAAGGCTAATTCATCTGCCCTGTAACACCTCACCAGTATAACACTGGGAAAGGAGGGAAGTTATTGGTTTTGTCTTTTCTATGCTTCTAATAAACCTTTCAACATTTAAAAAAGTACAACCACATCATAATTTAAAATAGAAATAAAGAAACCAGTTATGCTTCCCACACTATTTTACATATAGAGGTGCTCCTATTTACTACTAGCTTCAAAAGATTTTGCACACCAACATCTTACAGCCACCAAAGACAGATCTAGGTTTTAGAGAAACCAAAGTACATCCTTTACCTGGTTAGAACATTCCCATCAGTACGGCTGATCACCATCCAAGCTCTTCCACAGGAACCTAAAGAGGACTAAATATGAAAAGCAAGGACAGCTCTTTCTCTGCTTATTTTCTATCAGAAAAACTAATGTGTCATCAATCTGTTTTTCTTTATACATCTTTCTTGGATGAACTTGGGCACTGAGCCTGCTCACATAATACAAAACAATGAGCTCAGAAGTCACTCCATGGCCCTAAGTAGTACACAGTGCGAGCATAGTTTGCCACTGCATAAAGATGCATAGCTGACAGTAAAGATGTGAAAATTTAAGTTGGCTACTGGTAATTAGCGCTCACTAAAAATCTTATGATTTCACATATCATTATTTTTCCTCTCCCCTTAATTAATCAGAAGTTCCAAATCAACACACTTTAAAAGCTTTTTATTGTGTTTGGTTTTTAGAATAATACTGTCAAAAGTGTAGCTTTAAGAATTACATTTAGACAACTCCTGAAACTCAGCCCAAGAAATTCTTTGACAATGTTAATTTCAGCCAATAGATAGATCATTTGCTATTGGAAAAATGAAACAACTACATATGAACAATGAGATTCATGAATGCATTGTGACTTTAAAAAACACTAGGCTATGAAGCACAGCAAGTTGCAGTGAGTCCTCCCAAATGTATTGGCATAGTTACATATAACATGGCACTGTTTCAGAACTGGACACAGTAATTCTATAGAATTTATTAAAATAATGAGCACTGCACAGACACAGAGAGTCAAGTGAAATGGCAAACCCACTCTAGAGGGATTTAGCATTTAGAGACTACAAACTTTCAACAAAGCTCTGCTGATGAGAGCAACATCCCTTTTATGGTAGGGACACTGTCAAACGTCAGAATGAAAGGTTAAAATGGTTATGCTCTACCTCTCCCAGTTCTCATTTATTCTTCCTCTGCATTATTTCAAAACTTTTAAGTGGAGTAGTTTAAAAGCACTAAAAGCCAAGGCTGTGATAATGGAAAATTCATTGTAGAGCACTCATTCACTGTTCTGCTTAACACCCCACTGTTTTCAAACGCCTTGGTGTTGTTTGTGAATTTAAAGGATAGCTCTACTGAGTTCCTTCCCAGAGTGGTAAGGGTGAATGCAACTGAGCACACACACACAAGAGACACCAAGTTACATTTGCTCCATCACTGAAGCTGGAAGCTGTCTGCACTCCCAGACACGCTTCCACCTTCCAGAAAAGCAACAGTTTTTCATGTGGTATTTCCTTACATAGAGATTAATTCATTAAGTAATTGCTGCAGCATGCTCACCCAGGCAGGGAATGAGCATTAATGAAAGATTTGAGTAGTTGGCTTCACCTTCACCCTTCCTACATAAAAGATGAAAGAATTGTAGTTGATCTTGCAGTAAGTTTGATTCAGAGAATGTGCAGAGTCGTTTCTCCTAATCTTCATTGATACTCAACTCAGGGCTAATGTAACTAAGGTAAACTAATCCCAGTAAAACTCCACGGAACAATTTTTTCTATCAGACTGACACCTTAAAAAACCAAAAACACACACCCAAAAAAACCCAAAACAGAAAACCAAACCAAAACCCAACCCAGACCTAACATTGCAGGCCTAAGGCACCATTTACAAGAGATACATTTGTGTTCAGAATTTGGAACATACTGTATTACTAGTTTCGTTTCTACTTACACATCATTTTGAAGAACTGGCCTTTAAGATTCAACTAAGGCTATGATGTTCACCCTGACCTTGGGAGAGTCATGGATATTTTACAGGAGATCGCTTACTTGAGAAACACATGCATGTACTTCTAAACTGAAATCAGAATTACATTTTACTTTTACAGAGTTCACAGAAAATGTAGGCATTAATTTTAAACTTGAAACAAAGTAGTCCTACTAGCAATATGAAATGCCACTGCTTTTAAGGTGAAGAGTTATAGCACATGACAGACACATAATACATTGAAGAAGCTGCACTGCATCAATATAATCTATTTTACCTGATAAACTCAGGTAGATTTCTCTTAAAAATGTATATTAAAAAAAAAAAGTCACTCCAAAAATCACAAGTACATGAAATAAAAATGACCTATCTCATCTAGGCTTTCTTTGCTAATACTGCATAGCTCTGTATAAATCATTTGTCACATTCTCATCTTAATAAAGAGGCTCTCAAAGCCACTCATGAAAGACAAGTTTGTAATTTAGTCTCATGTAGTCTTGGCACGTTTTAAAGACAAACTTCACTAACAGAAACTTTTCAAAGTAGTTCAAGCTGAAACATCCCTCATGTCAAGAGGAAAACAAAACAATTTGTACATCTGAACAAAAAATCTGGAAACAAACATAAAGGAGACAGTAGGAAAATGATGTTATCAACATTCTAGGCTAAAGAGGATAAAAATACACACAAAATTGACAAGTATTAACAAAATACATGTCCCTGCTGTTCTGAAATCTTACAGCATACAGCTAGATAAACAACTAGATATTAACGCTACTGAATTTCAATTTACTGGTCAACTCTTTTTATTACAGTAGCAACCAACAGTCAGAACAACAGAAATAACGTTTCCCTTCTGCATGCATAAAGGCCATATTATCTTTTTCAAATTTACCTCATCTCCAAGACTACGTTACCTTCCACCTTCATCAACCTTTTCCCACACTACAGATAGAGCCCCTTACATGAGTAAACAGTGTGCTTTCCCTTGTTCTCATCCCACATTCTCACCAGCTTTTCCAGTTCTCTCCCCTCATGTTTCTTTCCAGTAAAACATAGTACTGTTCAGGACTAATTCGGTACATTTACTTAACTGATTTCTCATAAATCAAATAGGAAACAGTCTTCATTAATGATATTGAAAAAGTATGCTACACTGTATTTCAGAAATCTATTAGAAATTTGTTTAGAAAGGACTATAACAGTTAATTTGTACCAGTTAACAGGTTGGCCCTTCTTTCTTTCACAAGGCTTTCAGAACTCAAATTAACATCAAGATAGAACAATAACTACTGACATACTCTCATCTGGCCAAACTGATCTTTTGTTTCCTAATGCAACTCTTCTATTTTTGCTTCATCTTATCTGTCTAGAAGATAAATAGGAAAGCCTGCATTATCTTTGTCTGTATTATGCTGCAGCATAGTATCACAGGTGTTCATAATCCAGACAGCAAAAGCACATACATTTTAAACTATTTTTAGGGTGCTCACTCCAGACTATCTATTGGTGAAAAATTTTGGTAATTTATAATATTCATGTATCAAAAAAAGCCCCAAAACAAACAAAAAATGTCTTCTAAATTATTTTAGAATCCTTCCACATGTCACTATGCCTTGAAGTGCAGTGTATGGGATACGCAGTCAATAAATTCACCTTTAGAACCTCACACAGTACATTTATTTATAACTATGATGTAGAGAAGCCGTAACACATTAGTCCAGTCAGTGCTAAGTACACTCAAGTGTACGCATACATCACTAAGGTGTACACATTAATGACTGGACTTCTCATTGCAAATCCTAGTTTCAAAGACACCTTTCACATACTAAAGCATGACTTGCACGTTTCCTCCTAATTTTATCTGTTTCCTGTTAATTGAGCTTTTAAAAACTTGGAGTGATACAAGTAATCTCTCTTTTCTCTGATTCTCAGCACAGAAAAAAAGTATTGGCTCTGCCATATTTCAGATATTTCAGTTTAATATTTGTAAAAGCTGTAAGATCAAGGAGGTAATAAATTCAAATGACTAACCCTTCACATGATAAAGATCACTTCATTTAAAAAAATCTAGTAATTATTATGAGCAAGCTTTATGCCATTACCCTGAAAGAGATACAGCTGTCTACCTGAGATGCTGACATGTATTTTATTAGAAGTCTTTTTCAGTGTTACATACCAAAACAGAAAACTGGAATCTGGTTTCCTAGATCCAAGCTAGTGTGTATTAACTACCTAACTGACATCCACAGGCCTGTATGATCAAGGTACACTGGGTTGTAGATTACCTGTACCTCCATCTTCTCCACAGTTTTCTACACTTTTTCCAAACGACTATAAACATCCAGAAGGAAGAAATGACAGATGATAATTAAATCTGTTGACAACAATAACCAAAAAGAAAACAAGAGACCCCATAAATAATGCAGCCTCAGTTGAAGAATATTCCAAGAAAGTTATTTGATTCCTATTAACTGGCACTTGGTGGATAAAGCCTTATCACAATAAAGAATTAAAAAATTAGTCTTTTCCACTCACATAAAGATTGTACATGGGATGTTACAATTTTAGCTCAAAGTAATCTCTTCGATTTAATGTATACTCTAGTATTTATTCAGGTTTTTTTGCTGCTGATAGCTATTACTTTATTTAAAGATTAAATAATTATAAAAAGTAAAAAGCAGAAACTGTTCACAAACATTTGGAAACCTTTTTGCAGACTTAAATTGTGTCATCCAAAATACAGTTTGTTGATAATTGAGTTTTAATTTTATGATTTGAGCAAGTTAAAAAGTTTGCAGAGATAGAACTGGAAATATTCTTAGGATACCACAAATGACAAAGCAGTGCTTAGGTTAATCACCAGATCAGAGCAAGGGCTGTTTACCATGAGGCAGACGGCTTAGAGTGATCTGCACAATAATTGTGCAAAACACCATAAAAGGTCAAAATACATTTCATGTTCTCAAATTTACTATAAGTTTCATAACTTTCTGCTGAAATTGTTCTTAAAAGCGTCTTAAGTAAAATATCAGAGGAGAAAGAACAGAGACCACACTAATCGAAGACACTCCTTCTTACAGGAATTATGCTTAAAGGAAACAATGCATCTCATGTTCAAGAATACTGTAATCTGTCTTTCTACATCAGTAATTCAGCCCCACACTATGATAAAAGTAAGAATTTTATTGCAAGTAATTTTTCAGATCCACAGAAAGAGTCTTCTACATTTCCTTGCATATTTTCATTTCCCTTTTTTAAGTTTATTCATCAGTCTCTGTTCAAAGAATCCTAGATCTCCAGTAAATTTGGCTGAAAAGACATTTCAAATACAAGATGGCATCTATCACATGCAAAGGAATGCAATGATTTTGCAACAGTTAGGGGAATATGCTGTTACCACGGTCTAGGGGAGGAGTGACATGACAATTCTGAATTTTAGCATACCAGGATACTCTGTGAAACTAGGCAGGCAGTGAAGCTTTCAGAACTGCAAGCCAACAAGAATAAATACCCTTTTTTGGGCAGCTTTAAGTTGTCAAGCCTGACGTCAATTTTATAACAAGATCAATGTTTAACCTCCCCTCCTTCTCACTAAAGGAAGCTGAGAGAAGTGTCACAGACTTCTGACACTTCAAAGCCCAGCCACATACCCTCTATCTTACTGAAAGTCAAGGAAATTGTAGACACTGGTAGAGGAAGTGATCATGCAAGTCTCTGTATTTCTTTTCTAGAAGTTCCAGTAGACCTGCAAGAGAACTAGTGAGCTGAGGAATTAATTTGAAACACTTCTGGCTGCTCTTTGCAAAAGGACAGGTGATTCAGTTGTGTTATGAAGGGGTATGATTTTCGCTGGCACCTAATGGAGTGGATATATGTCTGAGAAAACACTATGTACTAATTAAAGAACATCTCAGGTAATGCCAAGTAGAAATTTAGTCAAATCCCTCTTCTCCTCCCACTAGGACCACCTGGTTATATAAACCTGTGCTCCAGCTCATGCTCCAGATGGATGCTTAGCCTCCACTATCCACAATACGTAAAGACCTATGCCAAGGTCAACAGAATTCTAGCAAATGCCATTTTTTCAGAAATTATGCCAAATCCTGTCCTCGGGAACATTTTGCAGTTTTGTAATGTGAGCTTTGGCTTCATCTTCAGCAATAAGATGAGAGTTGCCTATTACTTTGCAACCTTAGTTAACCGCAAAAATATTCCAGATCATTCTCCAAATAAAGACATCTTGAGATACATGCTTTACATTCACATGTATGTGACTTTGATGTGAACAAGGGCCCAGTCACCACTACTGTAACCTTTGAGAAAAAAGGCTTTTCATTCAGAGAAATTCTTAGGAGAAAAGAGAAATTACTTACCAATGAGAAATTAGTATTTATAAGTATACAGGATGGACAACATTAAGACCCATTGAATTGAAGGCTGCCATTTCACTTTATCCCTCCAGGACAATGGC
>NW_020799100.1:17737798-17751689 GCF_003259725.1 Athene cunicularia | reverse complement strand
GTAAGAAGCAGAAAGAATAATAGTTAAAAAAAAACCCTAAACAGTGAAAGTGTAAACCCAAAAATCTTCATTTAGTCATTTATCTTCAAAACTGTAGTATATCTCTATTTATAACATGACAATGTTAAAACCACAGTTTTGGAATATAGTTTCTGAAATAATGAATTTTAGTAAGTTATGAAAACCCCCAGATAAAACTTTCCAATACTGGTTCTCCTATCATATTTTACATAAGTGAAAGAGAAAAATATTGATTAGAGAAACACTACTCCTTATCTAAGGCCATTCACAAGAACAACACCAGAAACTGTACAAAACGCCCCATGTATCGTTCCTAGCCTCTAAGTCAGTATGCTTAAAAGAATTCATGATACACAGGAAATCTTACTTCCTAGACAAATTTTCACAATGGTCACTGATTAGACTTACTTTCCTGTACTACTGCTTATTCCCAATAATTTCCTGAGCAAGGAACTGATATTTTGCAAAGATAAATTTCAGACAGCTTGCTATTAGACGTTTATCACACACATTAGATTACCTTTATTGCACCTACATGAACATATTTCAGGAAAAAAAAAAAATCCTCTGTGTTTTCTTGGCTAAAAACACTGTCCCTTGAAGTAAAAAAGTTTGCTAAGATACCTCTTCTTGACAATATGCTATTGCAAAAATCAGTCCTTGAAAATACTGCCCTATCGCTACTTAAAATATATTCACCACTTTCAGAAGTGCTCAGCTATACTTACTACTAGTAACAATTATGTCAGAGACCTGTCAAAAAATACTAACTAATGAAAACATAGGACAGTGTAGAAATTCAAGAGTTCAACCTGAACTGAAGGATGACTTGAATGACACAGATGTATAGCACTACAATACAAGGACAAAGGTTTGTTTAATCTTTTGACCCACCTACCTCCTTTTTTTTCATTTAATAAAAGCAAAGATTTAATTTTTCAACTCTGCTATAAAGACAAGAGTGTGGAAACTTTGTTACAGTCAAGAAAAGAAAAAAAGACAAAATCATAAAGGATAGCATACGCTCGTAAGACTTACAGGTAATTGTATATGGTAGTAAAGTCAAGATTATTTCAGTCAGGATGTGACTGCATTTTGGCCATCTTGCAGTTCAACAGTATTGGTGCACTACATAAAAAACATCTCTACCTTTTCCTCTTGAAAGGTCAGAAAATGAGTTATTGTAAATTGCAATAAAATATTACATCTTATGGACTGCCATTATACATATAAGAATCTTCCAATATTAATCTGCAAATTCCTTTTTAACTTTCATGAACAAGTTCTAATCAAGCTGGTACCATTGAAGAATCTTCTTGGATGAAGCACACACTAAGCATTTCTAGTAAGTAGAAGTTGCATAAAGTGAGAAAGACTGAAACAATGCGAAAACTTGAAATCAGGTAAGCAACTGTTCTTGGAAATAAACTCCAGGTACGATATTAAGAAAAAAATCTGGAAACCTCCACACCCAGTAATTAAATATCTCTGAGGAACATTATTGTACTACAGGGAGTAACCTTTGGCACCCTCTTTTCAAGACTTGAAACCCTACACAAAGTTAACAGCTGTGTCTGCAGGACTACGCTGAAAAAGGAGGCTGTGTGTCCAACTCCAATGAAAAATTGGCTTGCAGAAAGACAGAGACATACTAATAACATAAGGAATTTACTCCTTTTTGCATCTGTTAAAAGATTTAGAATTAATAACTCATTGTTATATCGTCTCAAATTCTTATTTACACTTGACCAACACTACATCTATGTTTTCCTGCTTTTTCCCTTTCTGCCTTACTAAATTATCTTACATACTCCTTGGTGCACTTTTTTGATTCTTCTGTGAAGAACAGATTCATCACGCTTTACTATAGAGCACCCATTTTACTTACCTGAGTATTTTATGAAACATTTCCACAATTTTCTTTTCTCAGTAATCAGTTCAAAAATTTCAACTGATTAAAATAATTGAAAAAAAAAAAAACCACACACACTATGTATTTTCCTAACTGCAACTACCTGAGCTGATAGGAGAAATGTAAAAACTTTTGATCATAACTTTAAAGTCTCCTGCTGTTTCACTTCTTACATAATATCTGGAAAATATTTGGTATAAAACTGTAGTCATGTCATTGCTCTGTTTAACAGTTTCAAAAATTGCCCCACTGCTTATTATCCATGTTCAATTTAAAAGTTCTGAAATGGCTTACAAATCACAGCTAGATCCTCCAAAACATTTAACAACTTGTTTTTTCTTTTCAAATTCAATGAACAACTTCAAGAAGTTCACTAATACAGAAAGATACACCTTAGAACTTGTTGAGCTACCAAGCATTCTGCATTTTTTCATTTGATCCCACACAATTAAAACAGCAAGGTGGTATACTTATTAAATTTTTATGGAGATTGATTCCTGCAGAGACTTCAAAGACTTTTTTTTCCGCACTTACAGAGATATAATTATACAGAACTTTTTCTTTGCTGAGAAAGCTAAGCTTTCTACATAGGAACTTTTAATGCTTTTCAGGATAAAAATAAGGATGTTCTAAAATTTTAAGTCTTTACCCTCAAAATATAATTATTTTTATAAAACAGTGTGGAATACTGTCACACTGTTTTGATAATAACATGTCAGAAAGACTTCTGACAAAATTACCCATAGTTTCACTATAGCCAAATTTTTGAGATAAGGACCGGACAAGTGGACTGTGATAGGGGAGAAAAATTGTCCAGACTGGTAGAATCAAAGGGTTGTAAATGAGCAGTGCAAAGTCCCACTGCCAATACCCAGGCTGAAACTGTTTAACAGCTTTGTTAATAGGATCGAGTGCACTCTCACATTCATGGCAGCGGCCAATACACTGGAGAGCAAAAGTGTTATTCAGAGGACAGTTGACAAGCTGGAGAAATGTGCTGACAGGAACCTCATGAAGTTCAACTCAGGTAAATGCAGAGCCCTCCATGTGGCATGGCAGACGCCATCCCATCCCACCCCTCCAAGTACAGGCTAGGCAGGATCTGGCTAAAGAGCAGCTTTAAAGAGACTTGAGGGTCCTGGAAGACAAGTAGAACATGAGTCATGAGTGTCCTTACAGTAAAGGTGGCCAAACACATACCAGGCTGTATTAGCAGAAGTGTGGCTACCAATTGGAAAGAAGTTACTACTCTCCGTCTTAAGCACCCATGAGATCACATCTGGAGTACTGTGGCCAGTTTGGGACCCCTCCAGCTTGAGACAGACACTGACATACTGCAGTGTGTTCACTTAGAGGTTCCAGGGGGCTGGAACACATGAGCAAAGAAGGGAAAAACTCTGAACTGAATTCATAAACAGGTGTAATGCTGAGTTAAACCTGCATCTTTTCACTAGGCTGGTTCCTATCAGAAAGGCTACATGTGAAAGTCACTCGAGGAAAATGCTGAGTACACACTATGACCATACTCACATAAATACCAAAAATGCATGCATGACTCTGCTCTTTCACAAACAAAACCCAGTCATTTAATTCTCATAAGCATATACACATGTACTTCTTGCTTGTGTATCATTAACAATTGCCAGAGAACAAGAGAAATTGTACTCAACCAGAAAAGCTGCTAAAATGCTAGGCTATTAACAGGAAAAAGTAATTTAAAAATACTTTAACTGTGTATGTACAAGTTCAATTACAACTGTAGAATCATGCAAACTGAGTGGGAAAGCTATGAAGTACTAATACACTGCTATATTGTGCACAAACACTACAGCAGCTCAATTAATCCATTTTGATTACTTCAAAACAGTAACAAATGTATCAATTTAAACTATTGAGCTAATATGTGGTAAAGTGCAGCTAAACACCGATGCACAAAAAAACCCACGAGATGAACAAGTGATAAAATTCTACACTGAAAATATACAGTAACATTTCCAAATTCACAAAACTGAATCAGGGAAAGTTGATGAAACTGAAGAAACTGACTTCTTAAAGAAAAGGGGTTGCCTTTTTTTTCAATACCCTTCTATTATGTAGAAGTACAGAATACTAATTTGGGTATAATTTCAAAGCATAAATCACAAACTCTTAAAACTTTTAGTTGTCATCTTAGTTTAAGATTGATGAACAGTTGTTATCGATTTTGTGAAGTAGAAATCCTTTGAAGTGGCTGTACAGAAACAATCAATATATTTTGACAGCTATTCCCATAGCATCCACTGTCCAGTAAGACCTACTGTTCCTCCTTCCTCCCCCAAGCTGTTTAGGACAGCTATATTTTCAGTCTGGCATACAATGACCCTTTTTTTTTTTTTTCCCCACAACTTTGAAATGGACAGCAAAGTATTGATCTTGTATTTCCATAAAGAAAGTATTGAAATAACTTACTCTTCCTTTTTGACAGAAGAAAAAAAAAGTATACAAATTTGCATCCCAGCTGCAACTTGTCTATGTTCCATGAAAAAAAAAAAAAAAATCTACTTCAGCAAACTCAATTGTTCAGTGGAATTCAGGGCTTTTATTAAAAATTGTACAAAAAAAACCCAAGCCACAATGTAAAACACTTACTGAAGCTGTGGTTAAAGGTGGGTAACATCACACATGGTGAGAACATTATGCTACCTACAAAATGTCTAATACTCTGTTCGCCAGTGGAAATCTAAGAAACAGACTTTTAGGTCACTGACCCACCTGAAATTAAAAACTGTTTCAGAATCTGACATTTTCTGCAGTAAATATTCAATTTTGAACTCAAAGTCAGGGAGAGTGTTATTAGATGAATCCCTTAATACCTGTCTGGGAAGGTGCAAGAAAAAGCTGGAAGGCAAAAATCACTTAGAGTTGTACTCAGAGGCACAAAACAACCTCTGTGTCATTCTGCCACACTTGTTAAAAATTGTGTTTTTCCTCAGAATTGCGGGGAGCTCTAAGTCAGTAGTTGGACTGGCTGCTGCATGAGCTGATTTGGTCTCATTTAAAATGTTTTTTGTAAGGTCGAAGCTACATATAATCTATATATTAGCACAACGAAGCTCAAAAAGTTGTCAAAGAACAGAACAACTATGTTACCCTTAATGGTGTATATGCATTCAATATAATTAATTCCTTCATGCTATTTGTTATAATTATTTATAAGGATATATGGCTTAAGGAGGGTTTGTCTATCCTATACGTACTCCAATTAGGACTGTCAGAATAAAGCTCTCAGCTCTACCAGTTGTCTGACACGGCAACTCCTGTGCCAACTCCTCTAGCACTACACCTGCCATGCCAGAGATCCTCATCAGTACACAGCCTGACACAACCCCAGCTTTTGATATCACAGCTATGGTTAAAACCGTTTCATCTTGCAAACAAACAAACAAAAAAAAAAACCCAAAAAACCCACCCACAAAACAAGCAAAAAAAAAAACCAACCCAACACACACAGACACTCATAACCAAAATCATTAGCTGCTTCTGTTTTCCATGCTACAGCTGGTGATACCAGCTACTGCCTGGTCACAATTAGGTACCTATCAAGCATTGAAATCATTTCTGATTACAAACTGACATTAATGTTAATTGTTTTGATATGAGAAACCACAGATGATGCTGACAAAGAAAAAAGTGAGAAAGATTAGTAAGACATCCAATTCTAAAACACTTCATTATATTCTACTCAGTCAGTTTACCCATCTAAGTTTTCTCCAAGTAAATCCAACCCACTGCAGAACTACACATGCAAGAAATGACAATCACTTGACATTTACCTAGAATTATTCTGATTAGTGTCAGTAAAAATATTTGTGCTTTATTTAAAGCATCCCTTTATTTGTCTCCTGAAGCCCTGCAGCAACACAAGGAAGGACTGGAGAGTTAAAAATCAGTTCTGTGTGTGAAAAGCCGAAGATTATAACTATTAGACTCAGATCAGGATGTTTAAAGATTAACAGAATAGATTTTCAGTGAATTAATAAACAGCCAGCTTTAAAATAATTTAAAAGATACTGTATCTCTAAATGTGGAAGCAAAAATAAAGAATAAGCACACACAATAGAAAGGGAGAGGGAAAACAAAGATTCAATCTACTTCCCAGATACAGGCTGCTTTACAGGTTACAGCCTGTAGAAGTGAGAGTGATAAAATGTTTCACTATCAGTTTGCCAATGGGGTGAATTTTAAATGTTCATTAAGAAGACTTGAGTCTGGCTGATCTACTTTCTACATCTGCTCCCACTCTTCAGAACATGTGCATAAAATTCTGCTGGCTGGGCTGGAATGCTGATGGAAATGTATATTTTAGTTTTTTCTTTCTTTTTTTTTTCTTAATACTATCACTAACCTATTTTTCACTTTTGCTACAGTAGGCAGCCCAGAAGTTTTGTTACGCAAATTCTACAAACTGTCACACCACTGGTATGTAAAAATTGAATTCTCAGTATTAAATATTTACAAGCCATTTATAATCTAAAAAAAAAATAATCTTCAATAATATTCTAATAATCATTTAAAATAAATACATTTGAGATAACTGTCATTAAACTTTTTCCAGAAAAAAATACTTTCACTGAATACGTTATGCACTGTGAAGTATTTATTCAGAATGACCCAGTAAATTTCACAACGTTTTTCCATACCCTGTTCAAAAAGCCGATGATGTCTGGCCAGTGGGAACTATTCTATCAATAGTATTTTCAGAATGCCTAAAGCATGTCCACTGGTATTTTGTTTCTCTTCCCACTAATCATTGCTAGTTTAAGCATTTGGCCTATTGGCTCACATGAACTATCTACTTTTTTTAATCTCTTAATTGCTGTTCTGAGATTAATTTTGATTCTCTCAAACCTTCTACATAGAGGTCAAAAGAAGAATCAAAGGTCTGACACAGAGCATTTTGTTAGCAAATTACCTTGCTGAAGGCAAACAATGCAGTCTTCTCAGCCTTGTTATTGTCTTCAAGCAAGCCCACCAACATTTTTTGTTAATTACATGCTGATTGGCAGAGTCATCAAGTGCTCCAGTAACTGTACAGCTTCACAGGGGGGGTTTTGTACAATGTTAATCCCTGAAGTCATACTAGTCACAACATTTGTTATTAAAAATACCACAAATATATTGCTTAGGAATTATTACAATCACAGGTATTTAGAAAATGTCAGCGATCATTCAGGTGTTTTTGCATTAATTTAATTTTTCTAGTAACAATAAGAACACACTAACAGAAAACAACAGGAAGTCCTCATCAAGAATATACATATCAACCAACCGAACAAAAGGCTACTGCTACTTTCGTAAAGAAGCTACCAGGAGAAAGAAACATCTCACAGACATTTTACAATTTCAGCACAACCACGTTCGGGAGTGCATGGCAGCAGTAACTCTCCTCCACTGCATTTCACTTCAGGGTTTGCACATGCTAGTTCACAATATGTATAACTACTTATACCTACATGCCATAGCATTTTAACTTTCGAGATGTCTAGGGAAAAAGAGGACAGAGGGGGGAAAGAACAAAAGAAAGAAAAAGGGCAGAGGGGGGAAAGAACGAAAGAAAGAAAAAGGGCAGAGGGGGGAAAGAACGAAAGAAAGAAAAAGGACAGAGGGGGAAAGAACGAAAGAAAGAAAAAGGACAGAGGGGGGAAAGCTACTAGAGGCAGTCTTTTTCCACAACCCCCACTGCTCTCTACTTTGAGTACACAGCTGTCAGTGTGGCTTACTCCCAATTCATGAAGCAGCATGAGTTTAACAGCTGGGAGCAGAGAGCAAAAGACCACAGATTTCATTGTCGAAGAATTAGTGGAAGAAAAGATAACTGGGAGCAATAAAGGGTGGTCTGACAAACGGCCACAGAGTTATGTATAGATGAAACGATTCACTTACACTTGCTTAATTGCCTGTTTGAAGTCACCTGTCAGTTGTTACACAGTAAAAGGTAGTAACATTACCTCGAAGTATGACTGCTTTCCCCATCAATAACCTTTCTTTAAATGGCTTCCTTATAAATCAACAATATTCTACTCACATTTTTTTAAAGATATTTCTGTTATTACATGCTGTAGTAGCAATGAATTTGCACTGTGTGGCTCTTGTTTTTAACTTCTACTTGCTGCTACAGAGCTAGAGAAATTTCAAGAATTTCTAGCAAAATGTTGTTTCCGGTATCCTTGATAGTGCTCAGTGCTAACAACTTCAGAGGACCCTTGGGGATATCAGTAAGTGTTTCATAAATTTAGCAGCTGAGTTTTCACACCAGGCTGCATTTTTTGTCAAGTAACCAAAAAAAAAAAAATCTACACCTGCACAAGATCATCAGTTTCTAGTTTCCACTGAGCTACCAGATGAAAATACTTGTTCCACAGCAAGTAGTAATGACACACTGTCCTTACTGCAGTCTCTTCTGGAGAAGCAGAATGACAACTGAAATACCTCAAACTTGTAAGAATCCTTTACAGCAAGTGTTTCCATCTGAGGAAGGACAAAAGGACAAAATCTATACCCATAAACAACCTTTGAGCTTGAAGAGAGTAAGAGCTAGATTTAAACATGAAATAAAATTTAGTTCTTCATTTCAGACATCTAAAATGGATGAATACTAGTTTGAAAACTTGATATCAACTACTTTTCATGCAGAAGCAAATTAAAAGCCAATTGGCAAAGACAAAGCCCAAATTGCTTCAGGAAATAATATCTGCAACTGGCTGTGAATGGAATTTCCTTCTCCATGTTCCTACTTTAACAGACTGTTATATTGCAAAACTGATTACTTTCATCTGTCTACCATATAATATATTTACAAATTGAGACATCAAATCTAGCTCAGATGAAGGAATATGGACCAGACCTTATTCTGATGTAACTACTGCTTTTAGTCAGCAAACCATTTGCACAGTATAATGTTTTCACTAATAAGTTTTACTTGCCAATGTCCGAGTTTAAGGAGACCTACAGATGTTGAGTATGATTTAACAGCTTATTAGGCACAAGAAAATTAATCTACTTTCATACAGCACGGTCTTATTTATGTTAATTCTAAATTAATCCTGCAAAAACATTGTTTTATTTGCTTAAGTAGAATGATTACTGACCCTGTTACAGACACTATAAAATTGTAGTTAGAATGATGTCTTCAGAAGTCCATTATGGGCATACACTACCAGACCTTTTCCAGTAAAATGTTCCACAAAAGTAGCTATTATTCAGCTTTTGGGATTTGCTAGCATGGGTCAACAATATTCTAATACTGACATATAACATAGCCTGTTCCGAAATACTGGATGGCAACGGGGGGAGGAGGGGTGGGGGGGGGAGGAGAAGGACTGTCCTTCTAGTGTTTGAACATTACAGTTAAACATCCAACAAGGAAGAGAAAATAAGAATCGATTTGTTTCCAAAACAGAGCTCTACTCTTTCCACTTGAAATATTACCACACTTCCTGCCATAGATGACTTCTCACTGGCTCTTAAAAATTCCTCTGAAGAGCAAATATTGTTTTTTATTGTGTACTTTAGTTTGGGGGTATTTGAGTAAAACACCTTATGAGTTCTTAAGTCAGACAGAGAAACGGTGGCCATAAATAAATTTAGTTGAGAAATTGGGAAAAGGTTTTTAACCATTGGAAAAAGAAAGCCTTGTAATATCCTTGCAACTGGAAGACAACAATCGAGCTAGTTTTAACAACTAGCACAACTTATTTATTTTCATTCAGACAGAGCTCTTATATGCACAGCTGACTAATAGCTAGGGAGAGGCAAGCTAGAAATGGAAAGAACTTTTTCAGCCAATGTTTCCAAATTTTTCTACCCATTCATTTTGGAACAAAAGGATATGTATGTATGCGCTCCATAAACAATTCATCAATTCAAAACAAATAAATGCAGCGTGTGTATTTCAAGTGTGAGATAATTTTGAAGTAATTTATATCACATTAATTTAAAAATATCTTCTTACAGATATTTATGATTAAGTATCAGCTGCAGTTACTTTGTGCAGAAGTGGAAGAAAGCATCTGTCACTGAAAAACAGACCTTCAGCATGCTGACACAGTTGGAATCACAGTGAATGGGAAGCAGGAGAGAAAGCAGAAGTTCTGCCTAGGACATGGTCCCCAAAACAAGAGTTATCACTCAAAGTAACCTACTTAACAGTTCTTCCTTTGTTTGCATTTAAAGCTTCCTAGTATAACAGGCATAAGCTTTACTGATGATGAACACACGTATTCTTTTTGCTCTTAAACTTGGCCTAACATTAACTTGGAAATATCTGGTGCACATTAGCCACACAGCTTTTGGTTTTCACACTTTTACTATTTACCAATGGCCTTGTAAATTGTTAGTGTTCATCTCCCACTGGATATGAAGTTTGTATAACATTATGCAACAAATCATCTAGGATATACAAAGGCTATGTCACAGAAGAGAAAGTTCCATACTTGTCTTCAAATCTTAATTGCAGTCAAGTATCATTATAGTATCCTTAAATTTAATTGTTAAAATTGAAAATTCTGTATTTCTAATTCTGCTTCTCCAATAATCTCAGGAGAAAGGTATAAAAAACTATTTTGTACAAAGCTTGCAACCATGTTGTTGGTGTAACTAGGATAAGGATCAGCTCAGTCAGTAGGTAAACAACACAGAATTTTTATGTTAAAAAGAATAACTTGTTTTTTAATTGCTAAAACAAGTACTCTATCTTCTCCATTCTACAAACCAAACTTGATGGCTAGAACCAGAAGTATAACATCCTTCAGCCCTTAGCTAAAAAGAGCCCCAGTGATACCCAAAGTCAGTACACAAGCTGCAGGTCACAAGCCTCAAATTCTTATGTAGTAGCAGATACTAAGATGTTTCACATAACATTTTCTTCTCTCTCAGTGTGAATGAAAGGTTGAATTCAGTTTACATTGACATTCTGACATGCAGTCTAAGAAAAAAAAATATTAAAAATCACTACATATTTCTGCATTCATCGATCTCCATTCCTCTGTAATGAACAAAAGGTATTTTTTAAAAATTTAAGAGTTCAACAGTCATCCTATACACCACGGTCACAGATAAGGCGTGGCTCTAAGGTTGCACACAGTATAAAAGCCACAGAAATAACTGTCTTGATCTTAGTGTCTTATCTGTAGAGCTACAGCAACATGTTAGTACAGCTTTACTAGTTCCACAGGCAGGTCAGCCATGCTGAATCCCAGCATCTTGAGACATCTACTTGTAAACACAGGAGATGCTGCTTAGCCTCTTCTGTAGATTGAAGGCCTTGTTCAAAGCTTTGTAAGGTTTTACTTTATGCAAGAATACTACTTTCTATTCTATTAATATAGCAAAGCTTCCACACAGCATCACCAAAATGTTTCTTAAGGAAAAAGATCAGATTAGAACCCAGACTTGACAAGATCTAGCTGGCAGCAGCAAAGTAATTTAATATCATTTGACATGCAAATTCCTATGCATTAAGATATGTTAACGAGAAAAAGATCAGTTCTTGAACTCATCAAAATTAAAAATTATTCTAAAAGCTTAACTGTTGTGCAAGATATGACCCCTCCCCACCATCTAAAAAGAAAGAAATCACCAGTCAAAATGTCAAAGCACTGATTTAAAAAACAAAAACAAACAAAAAACCCAACAAAACCCAACATGTTTTGAAACAATATTAAAGTACATGACAAGCAAACTTTCTCAGCCAAACTGAACTTAGGTGACATTTCATTCATAAACATTTCAAAATTATGTTTTTTTATTTCAAAGCAGACTAAAAAAAAAAAAAAAAAAAAAAAAAAAAAAATCTATCAAGTAAATCTCAAATGGCTTTTGATGATGAAGTTTCCATAACACTGAAACTATTTCTTTAGATAACCTTTTAATGTAAGAATTGAAGAAAATCATGAAAGTTGGGTTTGGAAGCATAAAACATTTCAGCATAGGAATAAATTCCGTTTCTCAACAGTGGCAAAATAATGCAATAGGATTAGACCCTCAAAGTTCTTCACAAAAAGATGACCATTTCATAAAATACAAATTGAACACAAAGCACTTCATTCATTCACAATTCCTACTGGGATGTGTTGCACAGTATTTGATCATAAAATTCTCATTGATACACTATGAAAATGAGAGATAACATTATGCCGCAAGTTCTGTTTTTGCAACGAATCTGAATGAACTGAACAATGCCAAACATACATTTTACAAATATTGTTTCTATTATAAAATTTTAAATATAACCGAATATATAAAATGTATTAACATTTTAAGACAGCAGATGACCTACCCTGACATTACCAAACCACAATATATTGCAGTCCTCTAGCTGAATTCAAGCAATGGTTGGAAATCAATAATCAGCAAAAAGCAGTTCATCACTCCTCACTTCGAGAAGTATTCTTGAATTTAAGTCAACAGTTACTTTATTCAGTTTACGTCTTTATTTCCAGTAACTTTTTCTTAATTTCTTGATGCTGTCTGGCTCTTTTCCATGTAAATCAATTACATACATTATAGATCTATTTAAAAAAATTAACAAGAACTCAGTTATAGTTGGCCTCCTCTTTTCTAGCTGCACATTGCTATCGAGGTCATCCATACAACTGACAGCTCTTCAATTACTGCTGCATAAGGATTACTAAATACAAATAGTACTGCCTCCTTTTCCTGCATGGTATGAGATTTAAGTGGGGCAGCTTTAAGAACGCGATACAAATATGAAAATACTGACCTTTCACTTAGCAAAAAGTATAATTTAGCTGTTCATATTAATTCGATTAATTCTCCAAGATACGTGACAAAGAAAAGAGGAAAAAATCCACCACAGTAACGACAAAAGATTTGTCATTTTAATACCACCGAATTGACTCACTAGAGGGCACGGTTTAGCCAGGAATGTGCTCAGTCGGCAGGGTGAGGGGTGGGGGGATGGAGGCATACAAAAACTCTTCTCTTGTAATGCAACAAAAATGGCTAGCCAAATGTTAAAATTGATTTTTATCAGAATTATCCTTTTCATCATGCCTAAAATAAGATTACCAAAATGCTTTTTAGAGAGATATGTCTCTCTCTTTTCAATACCCCGAACTGGAAGAGGTTGGATGAGGAAAGATACTTGCTAAACTAAGGTTTAATGAAGGAGTGGCAAAGAAAAACCTCCCTAAAAGCCATGGTACACCCAAGTGTTCCAGGGAAAAGAACAGACTTGTCAGGAAGAATTTCTTGGAAAAGCCATGATAAATTATTCTGGTTTTGCATTGCATTTGCAAGCTTTAGTGTCTAGTTTTCATAATGACACTTTATAGCCAGCAGCTTGAAAGGTAGGACTCACTTTTCAAACAAAAATATCCCCAAAGGTGCCTAAAGTCAGAAGCTAAGTAAATTTTGATACATCATTACTTGCCTTCCTCCTGCATGAGCCTCTACAGAGTTAGAAATTACAACATCTACAACTTTGATGAACACGATACCTTCCCAGAAACCAAGTACAACCACAGTGCTGCATTACCAAAATGCTTTTTAGAGAGATATGTCTCTCTCTTTTCAATACCCCGAACTGGAAGAGGTTGGATGAGGAAAGATACTTGCTAAACTAAGGTTTAATGAAGGAGTGGCAAAGAAAAACCTCCCTAAAAGCCATGGTACACCCAAGTGTTCCAGGGAAAAGAACAGACTTGTCAGGAAGAATTTCTTGGAAAAGCCATGATAAATTATTCTGGTTTTGCATTGCATTTGCAAGCTTTAGTGTCTAGTTTTCATAATGACACTTTATAGCCAGCAGCTTGAAAGGTAGGACTCACTTTTCAAACAAAAATATCCCCAAAGGTGCCTAAAGTCAGAAGCTAAGTAAATTTTGATACATCATTACTTGCCTTCCTCCTGCATGAGCCTCTACAGAGTTAGAAATTACAACATCTACAACTTTGATGA